>NC_133320.1:22905914-22982298 GCF_012295235.1 Primulina huaijiensis
GAAAAACGAAAGAATGAGACGATTCGGCGCGGAGGAGGTGGAGCGCTTTTGCTACCTTGTTTGCTACTGATTTTTCCTTCTTAATTCTAGCTATGAAACTCACGATTTTAAGGCTCTGAAAGGACTCTGAATTCGGTGGAGAGGGGGAAAAATGTTGGTTAGGGAAGTGAGGGAGATGGGTGAAAAATATAGGGAAAAATGCAAGACCAAGTCCACTATATTTGAAATTTGAATTTACTTTGATATCAAATGATTTGTTGGGGTGTTTTGTTGGGTGTATGGCCGATTTCTACCTGCTACTCTAGGTTAGGATATTGCTTATTAATTAATTAATTAAGGTTGATTAATAATTAAAAAGGTTGGCATGCTAAAACAACAAAGAATGAGTCAAAGGGTGAGTTGGCAAAGGAATTGTCTAGTCATTAAGGGTGGCCGAATTTTAGCAATAAAAATGAAGGGGAAAATGTTGATTATTTAGTAACTTTTTATCCCTTAAAAGCCTTACCTATCTTTTAAATAATTTAGTGAATTAACCCCTTAATTATTGGAACTTAAATGAACTAATTTTCTTCTCACCTCAAGTTGTATAAATAATTCTTTAAACCTTCATATTAACTTAAATTAACTTACTTGCTAGCTAAAATAAATCTTGAAAATGTTTTCTGAATCTTAAATTTTATCTCAAAGCTCCAACTCCAGTCTGGGCTCACTGAACTAACTGAAAGAATAAAGTTAAACTACTACGTAAAATAATTAAATTTAAATACTCATGCAATAAAAATTATTTTAATTTAAATACTAGAATTATGCATGACTTATACGTAGTCTAAGTTATGGGCTCTACAGATTTTGTAATGTATTTTTCATAACTTGACTAAATATTGATTTTGGCTTTTATTATCTTGCAAAGTTAAGGAGCCAATTTCTTAAAATAATCATCATTCGCCCTCTTTGTATTTTTCAGACTATAAATCTCATAAATTACTTTTTCTTTAAATTATCATTATAATAAATTAAACTTTATTTTTAAAAATACAAATTCATGCATGCATCTCACACATATAACATGCACACCTCGACGACGAATCCTTGATATTAGAAGCGGTTTCGATTGAGATAGATAAGTCATAAATCTCCATAATTTTGTCACAGAGCATTTCCCCGGAAACATGCAAGAATTCAGATCACCTTTCAAGTAATTCACAAATGTGATCACCAAATCACAGAAAGAATGCAAGTCTAACACCAGATCCAATTAAATTAATCAAAAACACGCAAAGGATGTCGTTGATGGTGCAATTTACACAACTTTGTACCCTGTATAAGACTGACAAAAATAACCGTTGTAGGGGATGAAATGATATTGTCAGCGAGTTCTTCGTACTTCACTGATCATCTGTGGATATAGGGGGTTCGACCACCGGAGGAATACAGTCCACCTTATAGCGTAGCACCTGTGCCAAACCAAAACCATATCAGAATAACTAAGTAGAACATTAGAATGTTGGTTGCAGTACCTCACGAGTGTATGCTAAATAATTGAGAGAGTCTTATGATACATCACAAAAGGATGTACAAATTTGATGTATTAGTTAATGACTGCTAATAACTGATCACTTTATCTTAAAGTTTAAACGGATAGAAATGTTAAGTATTTATAGCCCATTAGACTCTCATAGGCCTGATATCTTGCAGATTAAACTTTATTTGTAATTGGGATTTGGGTGATAGAGATGCAAGATAATTAATTTTGAACAACTATACAATTATAATGACTAAGTTTGACAGGGACCTGGCCGGTTTCAAGCAGACAAAGACACTACGATTCATCATTTGGAATTACGAAGTGTTGCTAGGCAGACAACAGCTCGGCGACACGAAAACAAAAGTACAAAATTATTTAAAAAATTGAATCCAACAGCTATTGCACTCGATGAGAAATTGGGAAAACTAGATAGTAGGTAATTTGATCTATGGTGTCTACCTTTTTAAAAAAGGAAGAATATGAGTTATCCCAGATGAACTTGTAGTTCCCGGATACACATGTACAGAAGTTACCCTACAGTGAAAATGAAGCCAAGAAGTTAGAGATTCAAGTCTAGTGTCCCAGAGAACTGAGAATCGAAAGAAGTTAACTCACTTGATCAGATTCATAGCGTCGGTAAGGCAAGATAAGCTGGTTAAGCAACACGAAGAGTCCAAGGTAAAAAGAGAATAGTAGAAGCGGAAAACAGAGCAAAAGGAGTGAAAATGAAGGACAAACTCCAAGAACCTACCGTCTTCTTTCCAGAGGAATCTATGCATTCCACGCTGAATCCTATATCCTGCAATTGTATTATTCAATTCAAGAAAGCAATATCATCAAAATTATAGTTGGAAGAACCTAGGAACCACAAATAGAGTCGACTGCAATGATCTTTACTCGAATGATTAACATGTATGTATGAGGCATGTGTAGAAGCACAAATACCTAAAAACACAATCAAATGTCACATGAAATAACCACAACAGGATAACAATGCAGGAATCATAAATATGAAAAGAAGTACAAAGAATTAAAAATCGATTTGAAGCCTGAGGTGAAATTCATTTTTTAGCATACAAGCAACTTATACAACACAGTGTTATGTATGAGCTTATAATCATGTGTATATCACACCTCATGAAAACTGTTTTGATGGGGTAAAAGAATCTCCAAAAGTAATAGTCGGTCGATTAAAGCATACATCAAGTATATAAAATCTGCAAAAGTAATAGTTGAAGGAGTGAGATGAGCACATGATGGCTGGACAAATCTGCAGTCTGGCCACTTTTGTTCTGTGGCTGTTAATCATTGTAAATCAATGTTTGTTCACTGTTGATTAGTACTTAATTATGTATGTACTTGATACAACTCACTGGTTATGATTCCATTATAACTTTTCTGTCTTTACATAATTTTTGTACTTGTTACAAGACAAAAATCAAATGATATTTTGTATCCACCTTTTTGAAGGAGCAACTAATTTTGGTTTTGGTTTTGGTTTTGGTTTTGAGCCTGTGGGTTTGGTCCTATTAATTGTTGTTGATGCTGTTATGAGCCCAGGTTCAAGCCCAGAAACATCCAAAGGCCCAACAAAAATAACCTTTGAAAAGCCCAAAATAATTAAAACGTATGCTAGGAGAAACAAGGGGAAGAAACACGTGAATGGGAGGGAATAAAAGAACAGTTAGAGGAGAGGAGAGATTCATTCAGTTATATTTTTTGTTGAGTGAGCACTAGCCTTGGCTAGGGAGAGAAATCTTGTACAGAGCACATATACTCTGGGTTTCCATTTTCTTCATTGAATATAATTGTCCATTTCTAGTATTGTTCTAGTACTTGGAATTGTGTGTGCGTGATTCTCGAAATTCTCAGAACATAACATTGGTCCGACCTGCCGGATTCGAAGGACGCACAAAGAAGATGGCCAGCACTCGCAGTGATGCTAAGTTCGAAACAATGGAACGATCGGTGAATGGGTTGCAGGAGAGTATGCTGCAGGTACAGGGAAGGTTGGATAAACTCGACCAAACGCTCGGCAGTTTCCATGAGCTGAGGGGACTGATGGAACAGCTGATCAAAACACAAGGAGGAGGGAAGGGTCACGGTCATTACGAGGAGGCGCTGGAAGGGGGAGGGAAGGAGAGCGCGGAGACCACCAACGGAGAGAGTCACGAAACAATTACAGAAGAGATGAGGATGGCGTTGAGAAGGATCGAATTACCTGTGTTCGAAGGAGAAGACCCGATGGGTTGGCTGGGGAAAGTGGAGCAATACTTCAATGTCCATAATACCCCAACCGGATGTAGGCTCAAACTGGCTTACATCTGTATGCAGGGATCCACCATTCATTGGTTCCGCTGGATGAAGGCGAGAATCCCTAACATGAACTGGGATCGATTTGCGGAAGAATTGATAAAGCGATATGGCGGGTATGAGGCTAATCCATTTGAGCTCATAGCCTCGCTGAAGCAGGAACAACAATCCGTTGATGTATATATCGAACAATTTGAGGTGTTGGTTGCCCAGATTGGTGACGTTCAAGAGGACCAATGCCTGGGTTATTTTATGAGCGGGTTGCGGGAGGATATTCGTCGGCGCATGATTGTCCATAATCCGCGGACGGTGGATCGCGCGATGTTGTTGGCAAGGGGGTTGGAAGTGGAGTTGTTCGGAAAGGTGATGGATCGTGGCAGAAGTAGATCGGGGCTTGGCCATGGTCTTGAACAGAGAGGGCCCATGAATATGAATTGGGCTAATCAGGCCCAATCCACTGATAAGGAACGACATCCTGGTAACCCATCATCACGTCTTAATGCAAGAGCGTTAGGTCCAGGAGAAGAATATTCTCACAAGACGCACACCCCGACGAATTACGGAGGGGGGTCGCGGTTACATCCTGGTGGGAACAGTGGCGGAACAACGAGGGTCCAGGCACCAAAGAATCGTGATGGTAGAATCGTATCACACCAAGAGTTTTTGCACAGAAGGGAGAAAGGGCTGTGTTTTAAATGTGGGGAGCCATATCACCCCTTACATCGATGTGCGAATAAGAGTCTGAGAGTGACGATTTTGGCGGAAGAAGACGGGGAAGAAGGCGATGAGAGTCAGGGGACAGCGGAGGAGGGAAGTGGCAAACAGCAGGAGGAGGCTGAAGCATGGGTGGGAGCACCTGTTACTGAATACAATACACTGGAGCTGCCAATGTACTCCGTCAGTGGTATTAATCAACCACAGACGCTGAAAATGAAGGTGAAGGTAGCAGGACGACAGGTGGTGGCCATGGTTGACAGTGGTGCGAGCCACAATTTCATTTCGAGAAATTTGATTACTGATTTGGGAATCAAAGTGGATGAGGGTGTGAAATTTAGCGTGTGCCTGGGGGATGGATGCCGTGTGGCTTGTCAAGGGTTGTGCAAAGGGGTGGAAGTCGATCTGGGTCTTTGTCAGATACAAATCGAGGGATATTTATTTGAGTTGGGAGAACTTGATCTCATTCTGGGCGTTGACTGGCTCCGAACGCTGGGCGACGTCATACTGAATTGGGCCAATATGGAGATGAGATTTACGTGGCAAGGGCAGGCTGTAGTTCTACGAGGCGACCCGACACTCAGTAGATCTGTAGTATCGTTCAAATCTCTTGTTAAAGTGAAAGAAGTTGAATTCTGTGGTGCGGTACTGATCAAGTGGAATGACAGTGTGCTGAGGAAATTAGCAGTAGAGCAAGAGGGCTCCAGTGAGGCAATTGACATTCTCCTCTCTCAGTATGGAGGAGTATTTCAAGAGTCCCCAGGATTGCCTCCTCGACGATTACAAGATCATATCATAAACATCAAGGAGGGGTATGGGCCGGTGTCGGTGCGTCCATATCGCTACGCCCATCACCAAAAAGATGAGATAGAACGTATGGTGCGGGACATGCTCAAATCGGGGGTCATACAGCCAAGTAGCAGCCCATACTCCAGCCCCGTAATTTTGGTAAAAAAAAAAGATGGCAGTTGGCGATTTTGTATTGATTACCGAGCCTTGAATGAGATCACCATATCTGACAAATATCCTATTCCCGTGGTTGAGGAACTCTTCGATGAATTGCATGGTGCGAAGTACTTCTCAAAGCTGGATCTCCGGTCGGGGTATCACCAAATTCGAGTTCAACCCGACGATATTCCAAAAACAGCGTTTCGAACGCATGATGGGCATTACGAATTTGTGGTAATGCCCTTTGGTTTGAAAAACGCGCCGGCAACGTTCCAAGCCACAATGAATGAGGTATTCCGGCTTTATCTGAGGAAATTTGTTCTTGTATTTTTTGATGATATATTGATTTACAGTGAAGGGTGGGAGGAACACTTGTTGCATGTGAGAATGGTGCTCGATGTTCTGGTGCACAACAGTCTGGTTCTGAATAAAAAGAAGTGTCACTTCGGGTTGCGTCAAGTGGGCTACTTGGGACATATTATCACTGGTCAGGGGGTAATGGTGGATCCAGACAAGATAGCCAGTGTTAGTCAGTGGCCGAGACCGAAGCACACAAAGGGTTTGAGGGGGTTTCTGGGGTTGACCGGTTACTACAGAAAATTCATCAAAGATTATGGGAAGATTGCTAAACCATTAACAGACCAGCTGAAGAAAAATAATTTTTCCTGGAACAACATGGCAGAGGAGGCGTTTGTCAAACTCAAGGAGGCTCTTAGCACGGCTCCTGTACTTAAAATGCCCAATTTTAATCAAGAGTTTGTGGTGGAGTGTGATGCATCAGGAGTGGGGCTAGGAGCAGTGCTGGTCCAAGAGGGCAGGCCCGTCGCCTACTACAGTAAGGCGCTGGCTGAGAGGGCTTCAACAAAATCAACGTACGAACGAGAATTAATGGCTTTGGTATTAGCTGTCCAACATTGGCGTCACTATTTGTTGGGGCGGAAGTTCACAGTGATAACCGATCATAAGCCATTGAGGAGCCTCTTGCAACAGCGAATTACCACCCCTGACCAACAATATTGGTTGGCCAAACTGCTCGGTTATGAGTTTGAAATCAAGCACAAGGGAGGGGTGGAGAATGGGGCAGCCGATGCGTTGTCTCGAAGAGAATACAGCGGCGACTTGATGGCTTTGACAAAAGCTGAATGGGTTGAGATGAAAGAACTTAAGGAAGCAGTTGGGGAAGATCAAGAGTTGAGAAAGATTATTGACAAACTTCGAATGGAGGACAGGGGCGGCACCCATTATATGTTAGTCAACGGATGTTTGTTGCACAAAGGCAGATTGGTGATTCCGCAGTCATCACAGTGGATCACCAAGTTGTTAAACGAGTTTCATAACACTCCAGTTGGGGGACACGCCGGTGCATTACGAACATATAAGAGGGTGGCAAGTAATTTTTATTGGAAAGGGATGAAGGCAGATGTCAGAAAGTTTGTAGCTCAGTGTTCGATCTGTCAACAACAAAAGTATGAGGCCACTAAGCCCGCGGGGTTACTTCAACCATTGGCACTACCGGAAGTGGTTTGGGAGGATTTAGCCATGGATTTTATTACGGGACTCCCAAAATCAAAAGGGTATGATGTAATCTTGGTGGTAATAGACAGGCTATCCAAATATGCACATTTTTTGCTGTTGAGACACCCCTACAAGGCAAGTGCAGTAGCTGAGCTGTTTGTTAAAAATGTGGTGAAATTACATGGGGTTCCAAAAACGATTGTGAGCGACAGGGATGCTGTGTTTATGAGTCTGTTTTGGTCTGAAATTTTCAGGCTACAGGGAACCCAACTAAAAATGAGTACAGCGTATCACCCTGAGACGGATGGACAGAGTGAAGCGTTAAACAAGTGCGTTGAGACTTACCTACGCTGCTTCTGTTCAGAACAGCCTAAGAGTTGGGCTCAGTGGATACATTGGGCAGAATATTGGTACAATACTTCCTATCAAACATCAGCAGGAATGAGCCCATTCGAAGTGGTATATGGGCGCAAGCCACCAAACATGACTCAATTTATTCCAGGAGAAACACAAGTGGCAGCTGTATCACAGGCATTAGGGGACAGAGATGAGCTTTTACGGCAACTCAAGTATAATCTGGAAAGAGCTCAGCAGTACATGACGAAACAAGCTAACAAGAAACGGCGAGAGGTTCAATTTCAGGAAGGAGACATGGTATACTTGAAGTTGAGACCACATCGGCAGAATTCAGTGTGTTCCAGAATTGCTCAGAAGCTCTCTAACAGATTTTATGGGCCATTTAAGATTGAAAAGAAGGTGGGAACAGTTGCCTATAAGTTACTGCTGCCCGAGGGTTCGAGGGTGCATCCAGTTTTTCATGTCTCATGCCTGAAACGAGCAGTGGGCATCTCTGATGTTGAGATCAAACCCCCTGAGGAAATCGACGCAGATTTGCTCATGACTTTCGAACCTGATGTGGTTTTAGCAAAGAGAATTAGGCATCTAAAAGGGCAGCCCTGTCAACAGATTCTGGTACGATGGAAGGGACGATCCGAAGAGGAAGCTACCTGGGAGAGTCTAGAAGATTTTCAAGGGCAGTTTCCAGATTATCGCCTTGAGGACAAGGCGCATTTTGAGGAGGCCAGTAATGTTATGAGCCCAGGTTCAAGCCCAGAAACATCCAAAGGCCCAACAAAAATAACCTTTGAAAAGCCCAAAATAATTAAAACGTATGCTAGGAGAAACAAGGGGAAGAAACACGTGAATGGGAGGGAATAAAAGAACAGTTAGAGGAGAGGAGAGATTCATTCAGTTATATTTTTTGTTGAGTGAGCACTAGCCTTGGCTAGGGAGAGAAATCTTGTACAGAGCACATATACTCTGGGTTTCCATTTTCTTCATTGAATATAATTGTCCATTTCTAGTATTGTTCTAGTACTTGGAATTGTGTGTGCGTGATTCTCGAAATTCTCAGAACATAACAGATGCCGTGGTGAGATTGTTGGATGGACAGAGTTATATTCAGTAACATTTCAGTGTAGCTAATAGAACAGTACACCAATTAATTAACAAATATCCAATGAAGCACAGAATAGAGAAGAATTACATCTTCAAACCCTCCTGATGATAATGATGATATAAGAGCAAATATGAATAAAGGTTAAGAATAATACCAAATTCATTTTTCCCTGCACCACCGAGAAATCCCAAGCAATATATGAATTTATAGATTCCACGGTTAAAGACACCTACAGGAAAACAAAATTTATGCCTGCAATAGCACTTGAATAATACCTCGAATAACATACAAGGCACCATTAATAAACAAGAAAGGTAAAACCAGCGAATCACACAAGGGCATATTTCTTAGCCTCGGTGCAACAGCGACCAAGCACATACAGAATGGAAAAGGATGAAAAGCACATATTCCAAGCAAAGGATAATAACACAAAATACTCACCGAAGTCACTTAAAACCTAAACATTGATCGGATAATTACCTAATCTAAAAATAAAAATGCACATAATGGATTAAGTGCCAGGAACAATTTTTGTAAATTTAAAAATCTGCGTCATTTGCATAAAAAAATCATCCTGTAAAATTCTAAACACATGTACATACGACTTGCATTTATGCTGGATGCTTTGTGTCACTAAGTTGCACATTTGAACCATGAGTTCGAAAACAAACCTCATGGGTTATCCCTGCTGCAACACTTATTTCCTTGCAGTCATCTTTATTCCTGAGTTTGTTTACAATTTAATACATCAAAAAAATGAAGTAAAAAATAATTCAGCTTCATAAACACCAATTAAATTCAACACCCTGTAAAGGTGGTTAGAAAATCAACAAATCATGTAAGAGGAAGCTCGGGACAGACCTGGCCTCTAATAGACCTGCATCCTCTGCAGTAATAAAGAAGGGGGAGTTAGAAAAAACCTCCCTGTAAAACAGACATGAAAAATCAGTGAATGTCAGTTGTGACAATACCTAATTGCACAAGTAATGTTAATTTCATAGATGAGATCTTCACTAACAATGCCAAATATTCCCGGTGAAGTATAAGAGAAGGAGAATAATAATATGAATGGTACAAGGATAATTTAAAGTATTTGGAATGCAGAAAATGAGAATGAGTAAGCTGTAAGCAAAAGAAAATGACACAACACATTGCATATCATATAAATTACTGTGACAAAAAATAATGCCCTGTAGTACACTAAATGTCTGAACTTCATAAAGCTTGCAATTACTCGCCTTAATCACTCGGAAGTACAGAAATGCTATTTCCTTGTAAAAAGCATAAAATATAGATACAACATTGACACTCATTCATAAGATAATGCCACACAGTTCTAGAGTGATCGTCTACAGAAGCAATAAAACAACGCCAGATCGACAACTTAATTGAAATATAAAACAACATGAATCGTATATATCAAAGTGCACTAAAATGTCGGATGCCCTTTTATAGACTTAATCAGGAAGATAATTTTTTATTGTTTTTTTTTTTACAGAATCCATGAATGGATGACAGAGGACGGTAAATCTCAAGAGATGAAACTCGTGTAGCATGTACAATATGGGAACGGGTACAATAGCCACAGATAGCTGGACTTGCTACATGTAACAATATATTGTCATGCCTTCAAATCTATTGAAATATATCTATCTTAAAGGATATTAAGCAAAGGTATAGAAATGAGGTTGAATGTCAGAATGCAATGAATCGCAAATACAGTCCTTTCAGTATTAAGTAGTATCTCTATCTACAATCACCTTAGTGACAGAATGAGTGTATGTTGTGAAGGGGGAAAAAAGAAAAATCTGACAAAGAAAGAGTGGACACTTTGAGGCTTGAACTGACCAAAAGAAAGAGCATTCCGAAGAGTTGCAACATAATTACGACGAAACTACAAAGAAAGATGCTAAACTATTGAGTTTCTCGGTCACAAGTCACAACTACCGACAGTAATGAACTACGGGCGTTAGTATTAGAAAAGCTTAAGCCAGCTTCTGAAAGGTAATTGCAAAACCAAAAATATGAAATACAAGTTACCCAAGAAATTGCAAAACCAAAAACACGAAATACAAGTTACCCAATAAATTTCATAAATCTGTCGAATTCGGAAGTGTAAGCTTCAGTTGCTTCTACCAAAATAGTTATTTGGTGGTTCTGCCTGAAATATATAGAAGTTCCATGATGAGGCAGCAAATAAGCATTTTTCATATTCAACACGTCAAAAAACAGCCAGGTACGTGAATAATAACACGCCTCACAGTTTTCCAGCTTCAAAATGCCCCAACAGCAGGGCAAAAAATAGTCGAATGTTATGAACCAATCTTGTAAGGCTGTATAGAGGTGGTCCATATCGTTGTCGCTGCTCTTCCATGGGTCTGGGGATACAATGCACTTAAAAACTTAGTTGGCATTGGCTCCACATTAATTAGAAGTTCTTAAAGCATGAAATATTGATATGAAATGAAAATAAAGTGTTATACCCTTGATCATCATTTATTTGCTTAACAAAATCCAGCAGAACCTGCAACACATTCATGAGTAAGATTAATTGTCGAGAAAGCTATGAAGTCTAAATGACATGTTGATGAAAGACATTCATGTGTTATGGCAAGTCAGCGTTGACGTAATGGTGAAAAAATAAAAGCCACAAAGTGGCTGAAAATGTGTCTAGTGGTGGAGCAATTGGTATCTCATGAACTAATACAGGGCACAAGCCAATTTGGGGCTTGCCTGTCTAAAAGAAAAGCTGACAGATTTAAGGTTGATTAATTAGTGAAGACAACACATGCTGACATGCAACTTGAAAATGACAATGCACAAAGAAAAAACTCGAGAAAACATAAAAACCAAAAGGACTAGCATGAACAAAAAAGCATTGTGTACCAAGAAATTTACAATTATGCGAATAAAACAAACCTGAGGCACTCCTACCAAGTACTTCACTAGTGTTTTATAGACACCAGTCGCAGAGCCAAGCTGAGCTAATTGTCTCCTTCTGTAAAAAATAATAGTCTAATTAAAATCAGTTTCTTTGGGCGTTAGGGAGCAGAAATATTATGAAATTTTACCGTTCCATCTGTTGTCTCCACAGCATGTCATATCGATCATGTATGCTTCCACCGGAGTTAATTAAAGCATAAACTTCTGCCTGTTTATTCCTCTCAGAACGCTCTCTTTGCTGCCTGATTAAAGTGCCTCGAAAATCTTGAGGCATATAGGTCATAACTGCAAATATATGTACATAAAATTTTTCGTTGACAGCTCATCTATGCACCCCTTAGTTTATCAATATAAAAAAAACGTCATCCTAAATCTTAAAGGCTATTTGTCTCCACAACAGTAGAAAATTAAAAAAATTGCACAAATTATCAAGAATAAAGCATCTGCACAAAACATGCAAACAACAAAAGCTGCAAATGTGTGTACAACAAAATTTTCATTAACGATGTTTTCTAATGTTTCAAAAAAAAGGTATCCAAACTGCTGGACCGAACAAATTATAGAACTTCAATCTAATACTCGACATCCCTTGAAGATGAACATTACAATGGTATTTCGAGATGATTAGTTGGAGTGAAGAAAATTAATGCGTCAAGCAATCAATGAGCTTCATAAGTTCTGTAGAAGTAATTTCATTAAAGTTTCTGAACACGACTGTACAACTTCTCGGTTAAGATTCAGAAAAGGATAAAATACTACCAGTGTTGAATACAAACTCAGAATTTCTAGCCTGAAAATTTTCCAGTGTCTTCAGTGTAGACTTAAATTTCTCTTGAAGAGGCATAACAACAGCAGCAAGTTCAACACCTTCAACTACAGATTCTTGACGAAGCTGGTGTGAATGCAACCGACTGGTTATCTAAGGTCGATAAAAAATCAATATAAATCAAATGTAATGAACATGTGTATCTCACCGAAGCGGGCCAACGAGAGACATCCAACAAGAAAAGGATTTCTTCAATCTGTTCCCTATTTTTCCACATATTCTCGTCAATTTTATGGGGAGGATGGCGTTCAGCTTCTTGCAACAATAAACTTTCCCCTGAAACAAAAATTGTTGTTGAAATAGTAAGGCTGAATCCGTGAATAACAGAAACTAAACTAGAAAACGATCATGAACCGGTGCCCATGTATGAGAAAATCAATGAGTTGAGAACAGAAATTCAGTCCCCACTATTAACATGCATTATGGAATCCAAAACGATGTCTTGGATCGTCCACGTAAATTGATCGAGATCATCAAACTTCTCGGCGTTTAATTGCTAGCAAACAAAAAGGGTCGTTGCGAATAATCGCATTTGAGAAATTGGAAAACGTAAAAAAAATAAAAATAAATAAAACTTCTCGCGAATCATGTATCATATTAAGAACAAAAAGGTAATAGAACAAACATCATTACAAAATTTTAATAAAAACCTGGGGTAGGTGAGGACCCATTTAGCAGATCAATGGCTATGGCATGAATCTGATCGGAGAGACGAACTACATCGTCGGAAAGCGGGGTAAATGGATACTTATCGTAGTATGAAGCTAGAAATGCCCTCGTTATGGGCACCAACCCTTCCGTCGATTGCATTTGCCGTAAATTCTTCGGTGAACAACGAATCGATCTCGAATTTACCAACTTGAATTGTGTTAACGTACAATTCAGTCTAACTTAATTGAGATTTTTACTTTTCAAATCATTGCCTGATTGTGGGATTCGAGCGAACAGGGGTCGGGTTGTTTGATTTCCCTTATTGGTTTTTCGTAATTGATTTTAAATAATAATTATTTGATCCGGGAAACATATATTATCAAGTTGGTCCGGTTAGTTGGATCATTTCGATTTGGTGTAAATTCAACTATATTGTTTGTATTTTGTAAATATATTTTAACATTCGAAATCACTAAAAAATTATAATTATTTATATATTGATATACGACGACATAAATGCTATGAAATTGACTATTTCAGACGATGTTTGATTTTTAAAATGAGCGTGCCTTTTGACATTCGAATATGCCAATTTTATACGGACATTTTTTTAAAATGAAAATCTTAATTGATCAAAAACAGTCTTACCGTTAAAGTTCATGACATGTTCACTTAGTCGAAGGTTGTGTTTGGTTGCAATTTAATATTTATTTTGTCCTTCTGCTTTGTCGATTATCGTTCATGTTCTTAGTTTCCTGCATAATACGTCCTTTAATTTTTTGCAACAATTTGTGTGAGACGTTTTCACGGGTCGTATTTTGTGAGACGGATCTATTATTTGGTTCATCCATGAAAAGTATTACTTTTTTATGCTAAGAGTATTATTTTTTATTGTGAATATCGGTAAGGTTGACATGTCTCACAGATAAAGATTCGTGAGACCGTCTCGCAAGAGACCTACTTTTAATTTTTACTAGAGTTGAGTCAAGCACGTGGAGCATGCTCAGGCGCCCGCCAGCTTTTTTCATAACAAAATTAATTTTATTTTTTAAAAAATAATAATAAACAGAATTTCTATATATTTCAACTTTTCATAAAATAAACTAAAGATGAGATAAGTTAAACTTGTCATATTAGAAGTCTATTTCAATATGAAAACAAAAATAAATAATTCATACATTTGAGCCTTCAGTTCAATTAACTATATCATACATTTTGAGCTTTCAATTCAGTAACATTATTTTAATATGAATTATTTATTTTTGTTTTCATATTAAAATATATTTTGAATTCCAAAAGTTTGTCTTATCTCGCTCGTGTTTTTGAAAAACTAATTATATAGTGTTATTATTTGTATTTGTTTATTATTGAATCAAAATTGTTAGATCATTGAACTCAGATAAGTCATTCGAAGAAATTGATTTAACTAGTAAAAATATTATTATTGTTATTATAATAACCTTTAATTTTAAATTGATTAATTTAATAAAATAAAATTATATATACTATTCATACAAAATAAATTTAACAAAATTCAATATACATAGTTATTTAAAAATTTGCCCTTTGGTTAAAATTTTTGTTTAGATTTACTTTTTAAGTCGAATTAATAGTTATTTTATCACTGATTTATTACATCGAGAGATTTTGGGTTAATTTTTTTTTAACAATAATACAATTTGCATGAATTAATTTATTGTTTTAAGAATTAACATATAATTATTACTTTCATCTGTCTTTCATTTTTATTTAATTTAGCAAACAAAAATGAGGAAAACATAAATAAAAAAAAAAGTTTGAGTGAGTCTCGTGTGAGACTGTATCACGAATTTTAATTTGTGAGACGAGTCAATCCTACCCATATTCACAATAAAAAGTAATACTCTTAGCATAAAAAGTAATACTTTTTTCATAGATGACACAAATAAGAGACTCGTCTCACACAAGTTTTTGCAAAAAAAGGAGTGGTCACGGATCTTAATCTGTGAGACGGGTCAACCCTACCCATATTCACAATAAATAGTAGTACTCTTAACATAAAAAATAATATTTTTTCATAAATGACTCAAATAAGAGATCCGTCTCACAAATACGACCCGTGAGACCGTCTCACACAAGTTTTTGTACTTTACAAAACTTACAATATTCCATGATTACCTTATGTTTTTATTAATATTTTTGGAGACTTTTTAAAATATAAAATCTTATTCATATTTGAGTTTTGTTAAATAATAACCATAATATTAATAATAATTAATGACATATACATGAATAAAAACAAGAATTGTTAAATAATATCATCATGTTGAAAATAAGAGTTGAAATTATTCATGTTGAAAAATAAGAGTTTTAAATATTGAAAATTAGTGTGTGATGATGTATTTATTTCTTGATTATTTACAAAGAAATTCTATAAATAGATTTCTCAATTTGTGAAGAAAACACACAATTGAGTAGACAAAATTTTATAAAGTGTGTAGTTTAATATATTTTGTGAGTTTGAAATTTTTAATTTTTACCGTACACATTGTTATTATTAAGAATAACAAGAAATACAATATTAATAATAAAAACTACATTAAATTTAATATATTAAAAAAAAACTAAAACGAGGGGCCGGGATTTCAGACCCCAGATCCTTATTTATTAACGGGAAATTGGACTTAACTCCCCAGCCGCCGTTTTTTTTTGTGTTCAGTCCCTGGGTACTTTTTTAGTACCACATTTTCACATGAAGTGTACCACATTTCCACATGAAGTGTACCACAATTTGTATGACATAGTACCACAATTTTGTGGGTAGGGAGTGAACCCAAATAAATGTTTTGGTTGGGGATTTTTCACCAACTTCCCCATTTATTAACTATTTAAGGAAGCCGGCTCCTAAATTTTTTAAAATCTGTTTTTTTTTCTCGATAATTTGTTAAATTATTTTTTTACAATTTATATTATTCAATTAAATTAAAATTAAAATTAAAACAAAAAACACCTAAAAGCGCGGCCTAAAAAAGTCAAAGACGAAGGAATCTTGCGGCCAATTTGGGCTTCAGTTCATAACTCTCGCACGCACAGGCTTCGTTCCATTTCGGATTCTTCCACCGACCAATTTGAAAATATCTTCGTGATTGTTGATGATTTTGGTGGAGAAATCTCATCCATAATAAGTGTTAATACTGATATTATTGTGATTTTTTGCTGTGTTATATATCACGAGCCAGAACACTTGGGGATTGTGGTGGTGAACTGCCGAGTGTTCTTCTGCGTCAGAATTTTAATTTGGATGGTAGTGTATTGCTGAGATTTACTCAGACGAGCTGAATGGAAGGATGGAATCTTTGTGTGTATTATGCGGCGGAGTGTCGACGTTGCTTTACAAGTCTCCTGGTAACGGCCGGCGTCCCGATGAATCATTTTCTCGGTACAATCGAATATTGATAGGCTCACGATTCCCACGTCGTATATGGGCAAGCGCAAGTACGAAGAGGAGAAGCGGTGGTAAGAAAAGAGAAGAGAAAGTCGGTATTGTTCCTAAGAAGAAGCTGGGGCAACCGCGGCAACTTGGTGAGCAGAGAAGCTTGCTTACTGTGTATCAAAATGGAGACCCTCTGGGATGGAAAGATTTGGGGAAGGGCGTGATGAAATGGATATGCCAGGGGATGAAATCCATGGCTTTGGATATTGCGAAGGCGGAGATGCAGGGGGATTTATCTGAGTTCAAGCAGAGGATGGGTCCGGGACTGACTTTTGTGATGGTTCAATAAAAAATATACGATCCATTTAAAATTTAATTAAATAAAAAGGATTTTGATTTTTTTAAATCGAGAAAAGGGAGTTGAATATGTTAATTAGATAAGATCATTAATTAGTTCATTAATTAGTTAGTTAAATTTCATCTGGGGTCGAGCGTTTGAAGAGTGGGTCGAGGTGCTGGGTCGTGAAAACCTAGACCCACTCTTTTATTTTTTTAAGAGATAAGAACTCACTTTTCTAATTTTTTTTATTTTATTTTTAAAATAAAAAAATGAAGAGTGAGCCACTCTTCTACTTCTATTTTTTTATTTTTTAAAAATAAATTTTTTTTTTTTTAAAAAAAATAAAAGTTGAAGAGTGGGTCGAGAAGAGCTCGACCCACTCTTCTACTTCAATTTTTTTTATTTTTTTAAAAAATAATTTTTTTTAAATAAAAAAAACGAAAAGTGCTCGACCCACTCTTCTAAATTTTTTTTATTTTTTTATGTTTTTTAAATAAAAAAAATAAAAAAGAGTGGGTCGAGTGATAATGTTAGAGGTTTGGTTTATGGTTTAGGGTTTGGGTCGAGTTTGGGTCGAGATGGGTCGAGTGAGTAGGAAATTTTTGATATTTTTGAGTTTTGATCATTTTATAATATATAATTCACTTTATATATGATTAGAATGTAAATATATAAAAAAAAATTTATTTGTGTAAACATTAGTTATATGTTATAATTTAAGTATGTTAGTTAAAAAATTCATAACAAATAGAAGAATGTATCTCTTATTATAACAATGTGGGTTGAATTTATACTCGACTAAAAATCTTAACAAATTTTATAATTCCACTGAAACTCATAACAAATTTTATAATAATAGAACTAAAAAAATTCATAACAAATTTCATTACATATTCACTTTAATGAATGTATACCGAAGCATATGACATTAATGTTTATTGTGTATAAACATTAACAAATTTTATAATTCTACTAAAATTTTTAACAAATTTTATAATAATAGAACTAAAAAAATTCATAACAAATTTCATTACATATTCACTTTAATGTAATGAATGTATATCAAAACATATGAAATTAATGTTTATATATACTAAAATTTTTAATAAATTTTATAATAATATGCTTCTCGACCCATCTGGTAAATTGTTGGGTCGAGTGGGTCGAGTGGTGGTGTTTGGGGTTTGATTTAGGGTTTTGTTTAGGGTTTAGGGTTTGGGTCGAGTTTGGGACGAGTTTGGGTCGAGTGGTAGAGAGATTTTGAATTTTGATCATTTCATAATACATAAGTCATTCTATACATGATTAGAACGTAAATATATAAAAAAAAATAAATTGTGTAAACATTTTAATATGAGTTATGTATTATAATTTAAGTGTGTTGGTTAAAAAAATCATAACAATATTAGACGAATGTATCTCTTATCGGGTTGAATTTATGCACGACTAAAATTCTTAACAAAATTTTTAATTCCAATAAAATATTTAACAAATTTCATAATAATAGAACCTAAAAAACTCATAACATGTAAGACTCGACTCAAATTAAACTACTCTACCAAAAAATTGAGTATATTGTGTGGCGCGACCCACTCAACCCAATTTTGGGTTGAGTGGGTCGCGCCACACAAATATTGGGTTGCGCCACACATATAATGTGTGGCGCGACCCACTCAACCCAAAATTGGGTTGAGTGGGTCGAGCCAAAGAGCTACAATTTGTGTGACTAGAAACAATAATCCTAATACAATTCAAATCACAACTTGCTTTCATTTTTTATGGTGTTATATAATTGATCAATTGATGAATCATTCTCTAAATATATTTTTTGTATGAGATCGTTATTACATCGAATGTAGTAAAAAAATATCACATAAATTAACTAAAAATCAATATAAAGTATCATATAAATGTTTTAATCCAACTATCATATAAATGTTTTAATCCAACGACCATAATTTATCCCAAATACAACAACAACAATAATGCCTAAATTCTTCAATCTTCTGATCGTTCAATTGATAGGCATTTTCCCTGAACATGGGATAAACGTTTGATAGGCATCTTCTCATATTCATCCATTCTATCTATTAAATCCCCCAAACTTACACCGTCACTTCTTCCAAAATGTCTCAACCTAAATTCATCTTCGTCAGGTATCATAGGATAAACGTTTGAACAATTTAGACCCGTTAACAAACAATATTCTAACAATGAAAATCGCAAAGGTCGTTTATGATATATCATCCAAAATTCACTACTTTCACTATCATAAGTTTGCCTGCTGATCAAAAACCATAACAATTGATTCGAATTATTATAATCCTTCGCACATGTAATTAAATTACCAAATTGAGTATGCTGCACCAAATACTCTATCTCTTTCTCATTTAAAGATGATATAATCTTCTTACATATCTCAACATATCTTGATCCTAATGTTAACTTGCATTCAAAGAATTGATTCCTTCCGAGTTTAGTGGGAAAGTAAATCTGCAGACAAAAACAAAACAAACATATTAGTGATCAAAATTTAAACAGTATTCGTGCCTCGGAGAAAAATTGGGTCGTGCTCGAACCAAGCGCGACCCAATTGGGTCGTGCAGTGCTCAGCACGACCCAAGCGCGACCCAATTGGGTCGTGCTCTTCTTGTTTCGTGCTCTTCCCGAAGGGCACGACCACGACCCAAGCACGACCCAATTGGGGGAAGAGCTTCCCCGAGAGCAGCAGCTAAGTTGCTGCTCACGGACGCTGCTCACGGTCGAGCTCTTCACGAAAAGCTCGACCCAGGACTCGAGCCTCCACCCACGGCTCGACCCAAATCTAGCTTCGGTAACAAATTCAAATTTCAAAATAAATTTCTTATCAATACGTGATTTTCTCGTTGGATTTCTTGCAGATGAATATTTTCTAGACTCATCGTTAATTCTTAAGAAAAAACTAGAACAATGATACAAGATGGAAGATGGTTTGAGTGTGCAGCAGTAGCAGCAGATGAGGAAAACAAAATCTTAGGTTGAGGTGAGAAAGAGTGGATCGCGAAGAAGGGAGAGATAAGTCTGTAAAAAAAAATTTGTTTTGTGTTATAATAAAAAATTGGATCGAGACTCAACCCAAAAAATCAAGTCTCGACCCACTACTAATTAAAAAAATTAGATTTTAAGTAGGGGATAAAAAATAAATTTCTCTCCACTCCGAATAAACACGTAGAACGCTACCTTTTTCCTCATTTCCCCCTTTTGTGATCGAGGCGCAGCCTTACCTGAACGCAGTTCCGATGCCTCCTGGCCTTGAAGCCATCTGCCTCAAGACTTGCACTCATTATCCAACTCTCTTCGACCATTTCCAGAGGGAGCTCAGAGATGTTCTCCAAGACCTCCAGCAGCAATCGCTTATCGTTGACTGGCGTGAAACCGAGTCCTGGAAGCTGCTAAAGGAACTCGCTAATTCAGGTTATCTCTCTCTCCCGAGATGTCCAATTTCCAATCATGCTTCTCTTGATTTTTTGAATTTATTCTGCAGTTCAGCATAGAGCCATAGCGAGGAAGACTCCACTGTCCCTCCACGGTGTTCTCGGAATGGACCTCAACAAGGTCAAAGCCATCCAGCGCAGCATCGATGAATTGACCAACCAGATGTCTGAATTACTTCGCGTGGAAAGGGACGCCGAGTTGGAGTTTACTCAGGAGGAGCTGAATGCCGTTCCTACACCTGATGAGAACAGTAGTTCGTCAAAGCCAACAGAATTTTTGGTCAGCCATGCGCAGGTTGAGCAAGAAATGTGTGATACGATATGCAACTTGAATGCAGTCAGCACATCTATAGGTCAAATGCCTTCTTTGTTGGCCTTATGCGTCAGCATTCTCTTTACTTAAATTAACTGTTTTGGCTCGTGCTTACAGGATTGGGAGGAATGCATTTGGTTTTGTTCAAAGCTGAAGGAAACCACAGATTGCCACCCACTAATCTTTCTCCTGGAGACATGGTTTGCGTGAGAATATGTGATAGTAGGGGAGCTGGTGCAACATCTTGCCTTCAAGGCTTTGTAAATAATTTGGGAGAGGATGGATGCAGCATCAGCGTGGCTCTTGAATCCCGTCATGGGGATCCCACCTTTTCCAAGCTTTTTGCCAAGAATATTCGAATAGATCGCATACAAGGATTAGCTGATACACTCACATATGAGGTAATGTATGACCACCCTCCCCCAAAACCAATGACAATGCATTCATTGTAATGGAAGTATAAATAGATTGTGCTCCATCATGGCCATAGACATGTACAAATCTACACGGCTACACCATTGTTCTGTGAGTTATCCACATGCCTCAGTCGAAATAAAGTTCACCAAGGTGTAATGCGGTTTTCCCTTTTCTTTCTTGCGTTTACTAAATGAAGTAGTTACTAGTTAGAGTCTCTCCATAGCTCATATTTCAAAAATTATTTACTAATCATGTCAAGATAAAAACAATGTTTACCTGGATAATGTTGTATGTGATTCCAAGAATGTGCAAATGAAATTAAAATCCAATTAAAGTCGTATCAGCCCTGGATATGAAAATTTAGATCGACCTCCATTTTATATTTACTGTAAGTTTTCATAAGTCTTTCTGTGTTTATCACTTCATCTCTTGCTATTGGCACATATATTATCACTTCTAATCATTTATGTGTTCATCGTGCAGCGTAATTGCGAAGCTTTGATGATGCTTCAGAAAAAAGGTTTACATAAAAAAATCCATCAATAACTGTAGCCGCTACAGTTTTTGGTGATAAAGAAGATGTTGCGTGGCTTGAAGATAATAAATTGGTGAATTGGGCTGAAATGGAATTGGGTGAATTATTAGACACTGATCGTTATGACACGTCCCAGCTAAGAGCAATTGCACTGGGTTTAAACAAGAAACGTCCTATATTGATAATTCAAGGGCCTCCAGGAACCGGAAAGACTGTTGTGCTTAAGGAACTAATTTCACTTGTTGTTGAACAGGGGGAAAGGGTGCTTGTCACGGCACCTACAAATGCAGCAGTGGACAACATGGTAGAGAAACTGTCTGATATTGGAGCTAATATAGTGCGTGTTGGTAATCCAGTGCGAATATCCCCTGCAGCAGCTTCGACATCTTTGGTTGAAATTGTCAACGCCAAACTTGCAGATTTTAAATCAGAATTCGAGAGGAAGAAATCAGATTTGAGGAAGGATCTCAGCCATTGCTTAAGAGATGATTCTTTAGCTGCTGGTATACGTCAGCTATTGAAACAGTTGGGGAAGACAATGAAGAAGAAGGAAAGGGAAACAGTGAGAGAAGTTCTATCTAGTGCTCCAGTTGTACTTGCGACTAACATTGGAGCAGCTGACCCATTAATTAGATTGCTTAACTCTTTTGACCTGGTTGTCATAGATGAAGCATGTCAAGCCATTGAGCCTTCTTGCTGGATACCAATATTGCTAGGAAAGCGCTGCATACTAGCTGGGGACAAATGCCAACTTGCCCCTGTGATCCTATCTAGAAGAGCCTTGGAAGGTGGTCTTGGGGTATCTCTGTTAGAGAGAGCAGAAACTTTGCATGAAGGGGTTCTTTCAACTCAGTTAATGACACAGTACAGGATGAATGATGCAATAGCCAGCTGGGCTTCAAAGGAGATGTACGATGGAACACTGGAGTCCTCTTCAAGTGTCACTTCTCATCTCCTTTCTGATTCTCCATTTGTAAAGGTAGAGTATAGTTTCTCGATTCTTCATTATGTGGCATTTATTGTTTAAGGCAACCTAATTTTGTTCCTTGGGCTGTGTCAAAATATGCCTTGTCAGCAACTTCTGAGCAATAAAGTATATAATATGTCATGTTAAAAGATTGGACTAGCTCTTCGGTTTAGAGTAGTTAGTAGGGTCCTTCATGGATGCACAAAGATTTTGCAACCAAAGCCAAAATCCCTGTCCTGTACACAAATATGTTTAAAATTGGCAGACTCTTTCCTCAATAAACATATGCGTAGGACATGCAAGATTCCCATGTTCAATGATCTCCAAATAAAATACTATAAGAGATTTAGGTAGCCAGATTTGATCCTTATAATTTAAGAATGGAAAGGATTGGAATTGCTCTTCGACTGATATAGTGAATGTGACAGACTGTATGATGTGATGGCAGTATAGCACCTTAAGAAGTTCTGGAAATGAACAAATGAAAATTATTTATACACTGGAGTTACACCTGCCCAAGTCCTAAAAATAACTGCATCAGAAGTTGGGTCGTAATTGAAAATTTACTTTTACATTTGGAAGATACAAAATGAATTCATTCAGGCTCTGTTTGGATTTAGAATTTTATTTCAACGTTTGATTTGAAAGCAAATGACTCCAATAATTGAGGATTTGAAATACCTTGGTTTTGTTAAAAAATGCCTTTAAATTGAAGATAATGGATTTGAAATACATGGATTCGAAAATTAGCCAAACAGTTTGAGTGGTTTTGTGTTAAGGATTTTAAACCCAAATCTTTCAATTCAAACGTGGCACTGAAGGAATCTTTCTGAGATAATGAACACGATGAAGCCAGCCTCTTTCAGCAATTGTGCTCATTATTATCTATACCCCATGCCAGGCACTTCTCTGTAAAATAACTGAATTGGTTTTTCTTGTATCTTTGTACTTCGCAGCCAATGTGGATAACACAGTGCCCATTGCTATTGCTTGACACACGGTTGCCATATGGAAGCTTGTCCATAAGCTGTGAAGAGCAGTTAGATCAAGCTGGGACAGGTTCTTTCTATAATGAAGGGGAAGCAGATATCGTCGTGCAACATGTCTATTCTTTGATTTATGCTGGTATCTCATTTACAGTTTTTTTTCCATGTCATCTCCTCCAATTCTGATAACCACAATTAGTAGGTGAAAAAAGAAAAAAGGAAATCAGACATATGACTTCTATATAATTACTGAAATAAAGTTTTTTGCGCACCCTTGACCCAATGCACATTATCAATATAAATTATATAATAGAAGAGTGATCCGAGGCGAAAGAGATGGAAAAGTAAGAGGATGTGCGTATTCTTTACGTCTGGTTTTAAGCGTTTTTTATTATACGCAGGAGTAAGACTAGCATCCATAGTTGTGCAGTCTCCCTATGTTGCACAAGTGCAATTACTAAGAGACAGGCTAGAGGAGTTTCCCATAACCACAGGCGTTGAAGTTGCAACAATTGATAGCTTTCAAGGCCGTGAAGCAGATGCTGTTATTATATCGATGGTAAGCTTTAATTAGTACCTCTACCTCAGACGAGATTGAAATACTCCTTGTAACATGCACGATTCGTGCTGACTGTTTTTCTTGCGTCTGTCCAGGTTCGCTCAAACAATTTGGGAGCTGTCGGATTTTTAGGAGACAGTAGACGAATAAATGTGGCAATAACACGTGCACGCAAACATGTTGCAATAGTGTGTGATTGCTCAACGATATGCCATAACACCTTTTTGGCGCGGTTACTACGACATATACGATATTATGGTGGGGGGAAGCATGCAGATCCAGGTGGTTATGGGGGCACTGGACTTAGTATGACCCCAATGTTGCCTTCATCGAGTTAGTGTTGTGTAGGTAAATTTAAAGTTGTATCCCGCATAGCAATTGCGGGTGGGTAGACGGGGCAAATGTCTAGTAAATATTTAGCAAATCATCAATGAAATGTATTGGAAAATATATTGAGAATCTCAATGTATTTTTGAAATTCCTCAATGTCCGAAATGCATGCATTTGATGCAAGTAACCCAAATATACGAGTGTGAATTATACTAGTCGTTACAAACACATTGGGTGGAAGATTAGTCGATGAATCATAATGTCATAACTCATTAGAGTTGCAAAGGAACCAAAATTGTTTTGAACTTGAAGGAACTTTAATTTGAGCTCGATTGAAATATTGAGTATTTACGAATTTTTGCTTAAATTAGAACTTGGTTCAAAATATTTGATCATGTTTCCAAGCTGTTCAAACAATTATTATAAAATAAAGACTCTAAAGATTTAAAAGATACTAATTTAATATATAATTAAATTATATTAATAAAATATTAAAGCTCAGACGACTCGTAAACTATCAAATAAAATAATTTGGGTTCAAATTGAACTCGGAAAAATTTCAAATATATTAAGTTCGTCTTAATTCAATAAATACAAATACATATAAGTGTTTTTCGAGGCAACTCAAAAAACTCGTTGATCGATCTTTCTTAATAGCTTACACTTTTATGTGGTCGTGGGACGCATAGCTATTCTGAGATTGTGTACAAAATATATACATGATTCATCATTGACTCATTTTTACACAATTGCCTCATTAAAAAGTTAAAACATCATTTTTCTTTGATTAATAAATGGGATCTCTATCTAATGAATATATATAAATAGAATTTATTTATTATTTTTTCAAAAAAAAAAAGGAATTATTGTTTTAGTTGCATGAATATTTTTTTAATTCATTATTAATAATGACACATGTGTCATATGCATAAAATATTTTTATTTTATTGTTATTTTGGTCATTTTTGACATAGCACTTATGCGACACATGTATGTTACTTTCGTGACACCGACATGATATTGATGTGTAAGTATCACATCAACAATTCTATTAAAAATGATTAAAATGATCAAAAATTAAAAAATACATTACTAAAACTAACACTAGACAACCCAAATGATCAAAATCACAAAATAACAAACATAGTCAAATTTACAACTTTACTTATTCTAGCAGCAGCAGTATGTAAACAGCAACATATATAATTCAATCAAATATTTAAAAAAATTAAAATTAAAATAAAAATAGAGTTCTAAACTACTTTACCACACGATTATCCTAATTTTCTTATAATTAACTAGTATTTTATTCGTACGAAAAAATTATTCATGTAATTAATTATTAAAATTAAAAAATAAAAACGTTTGAATAATCATTAAAATTATTAATGTATTATAATAAATGTATTTAAAATTTAAGATTATTATAAAATAAATTATATAAAAAAGTTTATATTATCTAAAATAATATTTAAATGAGTATAAAATTAAATTTTTTTAAATTTTAATCGAGTGAAATTGTTATTAATAAAAAAATTATTAAAAATATTTAAAAAAATTATATATTATTTTATCTATTAAAATTTTAAATAATAAATAAATATTTTATAAAAAACAAAATTTATATAGACATATATATATGAATCAATTTTGATTAAAAATTTAATATTTTTTTGAAATATTAAAAAATATTTATATTAAAATTCTAATTAAGATAAATGACAACAACAATAATAATAATTTACTACAGTCGATATGTTCTAACACACACTTTATTAAAAGATTGAAATATATAATATTATATAAAATTTATATTTTAATATACTTCAAAATTTAAAAATACAAAATAAACACGAAGCTAAAATTAATAACTAAAATTAAATATATAACCAATATAATTATTGAAATATAATTTATATTTTTAATAGAAAATAAAATTCAAATTTGATTTTTCTAAAAAAATTATATTTAATTACATATTTAGTTTTTTTGTTTGTTTTTAAATATATAATACGAAAATATTTTTTTATAACTTTTATTTTAGAAAACTACAAAAAACTACGTATTTATATATATATAGAGATAATATTTCTCCTGTTCTGTAATTCCTTGTAGATTTTGCAGATCTTTGAATGTAAAATTTATATTATGATATTGAAAGAATCCACCTCTCAATTGGATTTCGATTCCTTTGTTGATTATTGCCTACTGAGAGGGTGGTTGGAATTAACTGTATTTTCAGACAAACGCACATATATATTGGCAGGTTAATTTTGTGATTTCATAGAAATTATCTGGAAAAGTGGTGGTCAATTGATCGACGGCGAGTTGCCCATGAGCAAGCCCAAGGAACGCACCATCTTCCATGCCTCTTCCGCTCTTCCTCAGCCCCAGGTATGTCAATTAGGGTTCCGTTTCGTTGCATGTTCAATTTTCGGAATATTGACGCAAAGCTTGATTTTTGTCTGCATTTTTTACATGCAATATGTTTTGTTCTTTTTCTTGGTTATTATTTGGTACTTGTTTTAGCATGAATAAACTGCGACCAGTTTGGGGAAATGACCAAATTTTTTCCGCGAGTATGTGGGTGAACGAAGAGTCTGTAAAGCTGAGTTAAATGTATCGCTATCTGTACGTAAAACAGAGCAATAACTGATGCGCATATGTACCTCTATCCAACCGGCATAAGGATTAGGAGGTTCACTTAATTGACTGTACGTTAGGTGCTTCTCCTATCTTAAGAAGATACTGGAGGCTGCAAGGGTTAGATTTAATATCAGTCTAATGACTGCTGTTGTTCAATGGTGTCGTTTGTTTCCTTCTGCTGCATCTGCTCATCTTTTTCTTTTTTTTTTTTTATTTAAACCCACTGATACCTGTAGAAGAATTCCAAATGATTGCTCTAATGACGAGTTTGTTACAAGGTTTGCGAAATTAATTGGGATAATGTCATCTCTACTTTCGTAAGTTGGTCCAAATTACTGATTGATTTATGTAAGATTTATAAGGAATGCTGATCTCCCCGCTGCTTAAAAAAGAAAAAGAAAAAGAAGCAGCATTCCAAGTTACTCACCTGTTTTCAGTGACGGTAGATTATTGCATTACTGTCATTCCCAACTAATCCAATTGATCTATTCATCGCTCTTTTACACGTGTTTTTTTTCTCTAGGTGTCTCAAATTCAGAAAGGATTTTACAGTTGTTCAGATAGAAGTGAAATTGTTGACCATAGGGGGAAATCCGGGAAGTGTAACATGTGCTCTGCCCCTTGCTCATCTTGCTTTCATACGAATCAAGTTATTTCGAAGTCAATAGAAGAGTCTGCTGGAGAAACCTGTGCAGAAAACATTGTAGTTGACAACGAAATGAGCACTGTGGACACTATGATCTCAACTTCTGATTCCTCTGAAAATGCTCTATGTAAAGGATTCTCAAGGACATCTGATGCATCTGCGTCTAATGAAATGGTGGTGCATTCGAAATTTGAGGCTCAAAAAATTCCAGATGATTGTTTGTCATGTGACAGTGGCACTAATGAAGCCACTCAACGGTACAATTTTCACAACAGAAAAGTAGACAACAGAAATCTACCCTGCTCTTCAGTATTCACCAGTTGTGTACCTGATCAAGAGTATGGACATACAATTGATTGTCAGACCCTCTCTGAACATGGAAATGATAAGTCTGAAGTCGAACATTCTACAGCAAATCACAGTAGGCTAAGAAAAATAAATGGAGAATTTTACCATAAATTGCCCTCTAGTGGCTTGCCAATTGGATTATCTTCACGTCATCCATGTTTTTCTGAGGCTCTAGATTCAAAAATCACGAATCATGGTACTGACTTGCTCATGGTAGAGGATACTTCCACTCCAAAATATTCATTATGTGACAAAAACTCGAGGGACATGGAAGAAGATAAATGTTCTGCTCCACATGGGGCACATTCAGAGGTCTCAAGCGAGCACTTGAATTCTTTACTGACTGGAGATGTGGTGACAGATATTCACGGTGATCTGCTTGGTAAAGCTGTTAATTCTGCTGAGAAGAATGTGGATGCGGGGGTAGATATGCATCTTGTCAATGATACTGATGACTCTGATATGGTGGAGCAGGATGTAAGAATGTATTCTTGCTTATTTAGTAGGGGATTATCTATCATAGTTTAATAAACCTATCAAAAATTATTTCACGTGGCACATTCATATTTAATCACGCTCCAATTTTCAGTATTTCTCATTTCAATATGTTTGAAGGCCTGAGGCATCTTGAGCATAACCTCTGTCCTATGATAGGTCGTATATCCCTACCCCCTGAATCGTCATTAAATACAAAATAAAATTTAATGAGTTCCTTTTGACTTTGAATAGAACGGTATATTGATGATAACATCCTAGTTACAGTTATGGCCACTATATGTATGTTTTGATGAATAATATTATCTTTTTCTTGATTTCATACTTGACTCTGTGTGTTAGGATAATCAGGGATTATTTACATGAGATATTATCACTATCATACAACAAGATTTTGCTTTATCATTATTCTTTTTATTTTAGAATTAAATATTATAAGCAATAAAGGTTATGAATGAACACCTGGATGCTGTAAGCGTGACTATGCTTATGACTAGTTCTACTCTCAATTGATGCATGATCCGATAAATACATTTTTGGAATTACAATTACAATGATGAGCAGACCTATAAATATCTGAAATATCAAACTCTTGATTCAGAAAGATACCTAAAATTGTTTGAGCAAGTATCTTCGTATTCTATGATTGTTTATTTTCTTGTCAAAATCATTTTCTATGATTGTTGGGGACCAATAATTGTCATTGTATTAACGACCGAAACATGATGCTTGACTATCATACGATTTAAAACATACGATTTAAAATATTTGAGATAAACCATTACCATTAACTAAGACTTTTGGTAAAACGATAAACATTCAATTATACAATTGGTGATAGAGGTACGATCACATGTTCGGTTCACGAAGATTGCAAAGAGTGCAATTATTGCGTGATTTCTGAGTAGTAATAAATATCCTACTCGGGTGGCGATCGTAACGTGGTTTTTGGACTGTTGTACATTTTAAAGACATTTGAGTTGAACTATTATCACTAACTATAGTTTTTGGTAAAACGACAAACAATCAATTATTTGTTGATTTTCCATTTAAGGTCTCATTTCTTTACCAAATTGAACTCTTATTAAAGTTTCACTTTTTGTCGAAATAGGTAAAAGTCTGTGATATCTGTGGAGATGCAGGTCGGGAGGATTTGCTTGCCATATGCTGTAGGTGTATTGATGGTGCAGAACATACGTAAGTTTTAAAAGTTCTCTATTGTCTTTTTATCGATGCTACAATATATTTGAATTCATTTGAAATAAGTATAACCTATTCATCCTATCTCAGTTATTGCATGCGAGAAAAGATGGCTAAAGTCCCTGAAGGTGACTGGCTGTGTGAAGAATGCAAATCCGGGGAGCAGATGAGAAGTCAAAGACAAGATAAATTTGGAAAGGTGGATGGTAATGAGAAAAATAATTCCTCTGGTCAAGTAATTAGTGAACATGTAAATAGTGTTGATGTTGAGGGAAATAGAAGTAGAAGCAGTGTGAAAATTCCAAACAAAAGGCTAAGAGATGACGCTGATGCTGAAGTTTCTTCTATCGTGAAGAAGCTGGCTGTTGAATCAATAACTAGATTGCAAAAGTCCTCTTGGTCCGCCAAAGCAGCTGCTATTTCTCGTGAGAATTCTTTAAAGAACCCGGAGAAGGGAAGAGTGCAGTCTTCACACGGTGGTCCCTCTTCTGATGCTGTCTCAGTTAATGATAATCCTAAGTTAGCACATTCTGCTTCAGATCGGCGAGTACATAATTTTCAAGGTTATATGGTGTTTTTTAGCACATTGTTTCTCTGATGTTGACATTCGTGGAGTTTCCTTAAATTTTATTAGTTTGTGTAAAGAAGTGGGTTTTCCTTCTACAAGTAGTTTTAGTTTCTTTGTCACTAACTATCAGGACCAATATTTTCAATTATGCAGGTGTTTTCTCTAGGTCTAATTCATTTACATCTATAAATTCAAAACCAAAGGTGAAACTCGTAGATCTAGTTCTTCGGCGGGAGAAATCAGTAAAGGAAGTTGCCCCTCATCAACTTAAGGATGGTGGTATCCGATCCCTGGACAAATCTATGTTGTTCAAAGCAAAAAATTCGATTGATTTTGAATCAAAAACAAAAATGCTATCTCCTAGACTGTCGTCTCACATCCAGGATTTGAAAAATTCAAAACAGCAAAATACATTTGAACGGCAGAGCTCTTTCAAATCAAAACATGCACCAACCAATTCAATTATAGACGCTTCAATGGATTATGTCTCGAGAAGTGATAAAAAACAAGCATCTGGAGGTGAACATTGTCAAATTTCTACTCCGACTGATAACCTTGAGACAAGATCCATGCAACCTGATGGCAAATCAGCAGCATTATCGAGATCATATAGCCTTTCATCTCGAAAGAGTTCTGATTTACCCAGTTCTTTAGGTATGATTTAATCAAATGACGTGAGTTGATACCTCATACTGGTTTTGCCTTTTCAAAATTGTTTCTATTCCTTTCAATAATTTGTATTGGCAGGTGAATTTAAGAGGCCGGCGTTGTACCGGCGCAATTCGCACGTGGTTTTATCTGCCAAGGGAGTTAATAACATTGATAAAAATTCTAATCAAAGTAACTCGAAGGCGGATTCATCCTCATGCTCAGGTGTTTCTGAAAGATCACCTTTCAATGCTGATGAAGACCAACATAATGGATTGTCTCAGCCCAGAGAGTCCTCTAATTCCGGTGAACCATTAAGGGAACAATCTGGAAGCTGCTCTAGGCCGTCATATGTAAACTCTTCATGGGACAGTAACAATAACCTGAAAGCTGCTATCCAGGCTGCTATGCTGAGAAAGCCCGGAGTATACCAAAAGTATAGGTCTGATTATGCATCAACGTCAAACATGGGTTGCGATATAGCTTCTAAAGATCATTTATCAAGTTCTGCTGTAAGGAGAATCGGGTCTTCTGCTGCAGAGGTTGTTGATAAGTGTACATTGTCCCAAAATTTGTCTGCGGAGAGGCTTGGACAGGAAACACTCAACAATACAAAGCATTTTCCATCGGAACCTGTAGAAGCTTCCTCTGGAGGAGATGACACCCAGATGTTGTTGAATTGGAAGTCATCCTCAAGGGACATGTTCAGTAATGATGCTGCAGCGATGGCAATCTTTTCGAAATCCTTGGCCATCCCTAAACATGAATATATATGGCAGTAAGATCTTAGTTTTCTCCAAAATTTTCCAGTTGACTTTATCCACATTCTATTTTTGTGTTCTCAGACATCTCTAAATGCAGGGGAAACTTTGATATTTGCCGAAGTGGTAAAATCTTTGTCTCCTGGGATGGAATCCAAGCCCACTTGTCTATAAGTTCATCACCTCAAGTTCTGGATGTCGTAAAGAAATTTAAGAATAGAATTGTTCTGTATGAAGTGCCTCGCTTGAGCACATGGCCTATTCAGTTTCAGGAACGCGGGGTTGTAGAGGATAACATAGCCCTTTTCTTTTTTGCTAAGGATCTTGAGAGGTAATTTCTTAATTTTTTTTCTCATTTCATTGATAGGTATATTTTAATATTCATGTGATGTTTCTTGCAATGGATTTTCTTCTGTTTAAAAGTAGCCATGTCATCCTACAGTTACAACAAGATCTACAAAGTTTGGCTGGAGAATATAATACAGAATGACCTTGCTCTTAAAGGGAATGTAAATGGTGTTGAGCTCCTAATATTTCCTTCCAATCAGCTTCCAGAGAATTCCCAGCGTAAGTTCAACTTTATTTCATCTTGTAATCTAATTAATTTTCCCCTTATTTCAGAAAGTGGATACAATATGCCTCAATTCGTGCTTGCAATGCAAACTTCGTAAAATGACTATTCAGAGTTTGCATTGCTAATGTTTTTATAAAGGGGATACTTTTTTATCTGAGAATTTACTGTTTTTAAACACCTTTTCTGTGTCATAGGATGAGGTTTTTACTACTTGTGTTGAGTGCATTTATACTGAAAACCAACCTTACAGCCTACAGGTTCATACTATTCAGAAAGCATGTGCCCGTTCTAGAAAACCTACTAGAGATATCAAACTGTAGTTGATGTTAATTAAAATCAGGCACATCATGTTGGTTGGACTTCAAGAAACAAAAGTAGCTTTTCTTTGTTCCAATGTATGAGGAAATGAAATTGACAAGGCTCTAAATTCCAGGATTCTTGCAATCAAAATGGGATATGATATTCTTGATATTGTCTGCCTGCAGGGTGGAATATGTTATTCTTCTTATGGGGCGTGTTCAGAGGAAAGAAAGAAAGTCGCTTGGAATATATGCCTGAGAATGGTCGTTCACTTAGTCCTCGTGCTAGAGATTTTCCGGCATGTGATGATGTATGCCCTGATCCTAAGCTGAATGCTTCCGTAGAGTTTTGTAGTTTATTGTCACATGGAGCGATTGATGGAGATTGTGATGCCAGAGTATCTTCTGTTGATTGTTTGGATGGTAGACTGAATTCCAGTTCCTCTACGGCATCAAGGAGTTTTAGTGCAAGACAATGTCAAGAACTCAGGGATACTTGTCCGGTATTTGTCTTTTCTGTTTGTGCATGCATAAATTGCTTTGTTACATATGGGTGGTTTTTTGAATTGCTTGTTTGTTTTGTAAGCTTTAATGAAGCGAGTACGGGACCATTTTTGTGGTTTGCTTTGATAGTGTCTTCTTGTTCTGGAGTATAGATTTACTTAACATCTTGTTATGAAGACATTCTGGTTCAGCTCACTGCTGAAATTTTGATATCTGCATATACATATTTAATAGGAAGAAGGCATCAATTTGAGCAGTGGACCTCTCCGGGGTAGGTCACCTATCAATGTTTCTGTAAGGAAGCAAATGTCAATGCATATCGATACTCCTCTCGGAAGCCAACATTCATCATATAATTTTGATAAATCCCTAGATGGCGTTCTGGATATATCTGCAAAGAAAGGCATAGAGGAGGCAACTATGTTGGATAAGGTGCGCAGCAGTCAAGATCAAGTGAAATTCATTGTGGATGTTAATAATGATGCAGCACGTAATCAACTGCATGGAGCGCTTGGAAAGGTAAGTATAGGCAAATTAAATTTTACTTGATGATGTTGAATTCTGGTGATGATAATTGTTCTTGCATTGGCTATTTTGCATCACAGATGAATCATCATGTTGCTTCTGGCTCCCGTGAAGTGGAGAATCAACACCATGATGAAGCTTGTAATGAGATTGTCATCCCAGGGCGTTCAGAACATTCCAAAAGACAATTACTCCCTATGGAGCAATCCAGTCCTTGGGAAGCACGCTCATCAGAACAAAATGTGCTTCAAGATAGATTACCGGACCTGGAGCTTGCTTTAGGGGCCGAGAGAAAACAAAAGACTCGAGCTACCCAACAAGTAATGGTCGGTAAACAAGAGAGAAAAATGACAGAGGAGTATATTCTTGATGAAACAGCACTCAAAGAAGAGGATGATGTATCATCAGCTCTTTCCCTTTCACTTTCATATCAACTTACCAAGGAGGAATGAACTGCGAGTCCTGCTCGAAGTACAGGGAAGCATAGGGGTCACACCAATATCTCAAACATCCCCTCTTTCGCCATTTAGGACACAAGTAAAGCATGCCCAGGAAAAGGTCATTGGAACCCAGCTGGGTCTTGGAGGTACATGTGTATTTAAATCATGCGTTACGATTTTCCCGACGGATTCTAGAAATAACATATCGATAAATCTGGAGGGTATGCCTATGAATCGCCAAATCCAACCATCCTGATGGTTGCTGCTAGTATGTGTAAATATTATCCTCATTTGGAGGATCTTGGAGTAAAATCCATCCATTTAACCATTTTCGTATGTGAACATCTTGGTCGGTTGGCGGATCGGTGATTGTTGAAATGAGTAACCCGATACATTTTTAGAACGCGACAAATATTTTCTCTCGATTATGATATTTGCGTTATTATTTTAAAATCAATGTTTCAATAATATTCACAATTATTTGAACAACTGTGAGGCGACTGCCGACAGTAGATGGTGGAGTAAGACACAAGCCGGGTCTCACTCTCACCAGAAAAATTATCAAGTTTTATTTTATTATTATTATTTTATCTATATATTATATTTCTTGTAAGGGAATGATTAATGATTTGTTTGGAGATTGAATTCGCAAGTTGTCACTTTAATTAAATACTTTCATGTGTGTTAGTTCCCCTGTCAGTTTCCAATGAAGATAGATCAATTCCATTAAAACACAAATTCATTACATGTGAGCTTCTGTTCTCTTTGGAACAGTCACACAAACATGGGCACAACTAGATTTATGAGGTCAGTTTGGATTGGACATTTTTATTTATTTTTTTTTAAAAAAAATCATAAATAAAAAAACTAATTGTTCTGTGTTTTTAACCAGTAGAATTTCTTTAGCCATCTTTGATCTTTCATAATAAAAAAAATATTTTTCGTGAAACATTAGTGTTGCATATATAATTTGACCTATGTTTCACTCACTTTATATTGCTCAAACTTCATTTAATGTGTAAAATGGAATTTATGTAACATAAAAGAGAAGTAAATAACATCAACCATATCATTATTAGACAGTTATTATTAACTAAACTGTCTAGTTTAAGATAATTAATTCATATATCTTAATGACTCACACACTAATGGTATCAAGACAAACAACCCCTCAACATTGATTTTTTTTTTCAAATGTGTCCATCGGTGATAATTAGTGGGGTGTATTTAATCCAGAGTTTTGATGACTTTTAATGATTTTTTTTAAAAAAAATTATAGACTTTTATGAATTTGATAATTTTTTTTTATTAACTTTTACATAATTTCACATATTTACAAGTATATTTATGTGGATTACCGTACAAAATTTTATAAGATTTTTATACATTTTTGTAAACATAGATGAGATGAGAGAAGACGAGAATATATGAGAAGGGAAGAGAAAAGAAGTGATGTGAGGTGAGATGGAGAAATAAAGAGCTTGTGTATGGTTTAAAAGTTTTAACAATTTATCCAAATATTTGGGCCGTACCAAAGACAAATTTTGACTATTTATAGTTGTACCTTAAACTTTAATATTTGTATGTTAATGAATTCCATGAAATTGTTAAAAGTTTACTGAAAATTTGAATACATATATATACTTTTATATAGTTTTTAGAAGTCAATGTTGAATACCAGTTGACTTTTTTTAAAACTATATGAAAACTTATTTTGAATGCCATTAGACTTTTATAAAGTGTTCAAAACTCTTAATTGAATATATCTGTACTTCAAAAATCTAAAAAATTTGTTAAAAGTCGTTAGATTTCATACATTGAAACACCTCTTGGCAGAGCCGATTTTCCAAATTCTTTTATTTAAATGTTTTTTTATGGTGACGTCATAATTTATATTAATATATTAACTTTATATGCACGATTATTCACAGGTCTCTTGCCTCTCACAGTCACACAGTGTCTTTTTCATTCCTTTTTCCAAAAACAGATAATTATACAAAACTCTAGGGGCAATTTTGTAAATTCATAGGTGACACCATTGTACTTGAATGCGGAGATTGAAGAGCAGCAGTTGGGGGCAGACGAAGCGAGTTCTCTCTTCGGTAAAGAAAGTTGTTCACTTTGATAAAGTTCTAGCTTCTCTCTCTGCTTTTTTGAATAAGGACTAACCTAACTCACTGTAATTAAGATTTGGATACATTGGATCCATTGATACGTATAGGAGAATGTCCGCATTTCAGCGAAGACCCATCTTCATTTGAAGCCGATCTTCTTCTACTTTATCTATTAAATCAACCATGTCTTCCAAATCCAAGTAAGTCTCCTTATCTTACTTTTCTGTGGATTTGATGTGGGTTTGCTTTCCTTTTCAGTTTATCTAGTCTAATTATCTTCCGATGTGGTGGTGATGCGTTGCCGTATTATATTTCTCGTGTTTCTTGAATTTGATGACCATACTTTTTTAAGTTTCCATTGGAATTGATGGACAATATTAGTTTAATTAATCAATCGGGAGTGTTTATGTCGTTTTTTATTCATTCAGCAATGTCCCGGATTCTCACCTTTTGTGGATTGCGATTTCGTTGCTGTTTTCTTCCTCATTACTTTGTCGAATGCTACACTTAAATTCAGTTGATGTCTTTGCAAAAATTCTTTCTCTGGGTTCGCTTGGTCCCGTGCCTTGTAACGGGTGCATGTGTAGATTCGCCACTGAATGCTCATGTTAGCAGATAATTTGGCGCATGAATGACGTGATTATTAAGGTGGTTTTCTGCATGTACAGATCTACGTTATCAGAAACTCCAAACAGTAAGGCATCACTACCTCCCACTCGGATCAGCAGGTCAACAAGCAAAGGAGTGGCTAAATCTGCTGCTGATTCGGTGTCTCCCGTACAGAGTGCTCGCCTTTCAGTTGATCGGTCTCCAAGATCTGTTACATCCAAGCCTACAATAGAACGGCCGCCTGCCAAGCCTGGTGTTGGTGGTAATCCCCCTGATGTAAGTTTGAATAGCTTATTATTTAGTTATTTGTTTGAAGATAACATTGTTGCTAGCTATAAGTAAATTACAACAATTTAAATTATTTTCAGATGTGAGACATGGTGTTTTCTTAGCTCCACCGTTGTTTAAAATGATTTTTATGCTAATTTTTGCATTCAGAAGAAGACAAGTAGGGTGTTGAAGCCACCAGAACTTCAATTAGAATTAAACCTAGCTCAGGAGGATCTTAAGAAAGCCAAGGAGACTTTAGGTTTACTCGAGAAAGAAAAGAAAAAGTTTCTCGATGAATTGAAAGAAGCCCATAGATTGGCCGATGAAGCGAATGGAAAGCTTAGGGAAGCTTTGTTGGCTCAAAAGCTAGCGGAAGAAAATTCTGAGATCGAAAAGTTTCGAGCAGTTGAGATGGAGCAGGCAGGTATCGAAGCGACTCAACAGAAGGAAGATGAATGGCATAAAGAGCTTGAAGCTATTAGAAACCAGCATGCCTTGGATGTGGCTGCCCTTCTATCTGCAACTGAAGATCTTCATAAAGTGAAGAAAGAATTTGATATGGCATGTGATGCAAAAAACAAGGCACTTGGGCATGCTGAAGATGCAACAAAAATAGCAGAGATTCACGCCGATAAAGTTGAAGCTCTTTCAGCTGAGTTGGTCCACTTGAAATCTTTGCTCGATTCAAAGCTCAAAATGGAGGACGATGAGAATGATAAATTCGTGGCAGAATTGAGTCTGGAGGTAGATTCTCTCAGACAAGAACTCAAGAAGGCGAAAATCTTTGAGGAGAAATTGGAAGAAAAGGAGGCTGCCTTAGAGCATCTTAGTGTTGATCTGGAGGCTGCAAAAATGGCTGAATCTTACGCGCATAATTTGGTGGAGGAGTTGCACTACAGAGTTGAGGAATTATCTGCTCAGGCAGAGCAAGCAAAGAGATTGGAGAGATCTGCCTCAGAATCTCTGGAATCTGTCATGAAACAACTTGAAGTAAGCACTGATTCTCTGCATGATTCTCAGACTGAAATCTCGTCACTTAAAGAGAAGGTGGGCTTGATGGAAATCTCTATTAGAAGGCAGAAAGTTGATCTTGAAGAATCAGAACGTCGGCTTGGACTGGTTAAAGAAGAATCTTCAGTGATGACAAAGAAGGTTGAATCTATACAATTTGAGATTGAAGCTTTAAAAGAAGAGAAAATCCAGGCCTTGAGCAATGAGAAACTCGCAGCTGATAGTGTCCAAACTCTATTGGAAGAAAAAAACAAGCTGATAAATGAGTTGGAGAATTCCAGAGACGAAGAAAAGAAAACCAAGAAGGCATTGGAAAGTATGGCATCCGCTTTACATGAAGTTTCTGCAGAAGCTAGAAATGCCAAAGAAACACTGTTGTCTGTTGAAGTCGAGCGTGAAAACTATGAAACTCAAATAGGACATCTAAAGCTGGCCCTTAAAGCAACAAATGAGAAGTGTGAAAGCATGCTAAGTGATGCAAAACAAGAGATTGATATTCTCGAAAATGCTCTCGAACAATCCAAGCGTGATCACCAGAAATTAACCACTAAGTGGGAGCAGAAGGAGCTTCATTTGATGAACAATGTGAAGAAATCTGTAGAAGACAACTCTACAATGGAAGGTGAAATAAACAGGCTAGTTAACTTGCTAAAAATGGTAGAGGTAGAAGTTTGTGGGGTAAAGGAGGAAGAAGAGCGTTGGAAAAATACCTTCAAGGAAGCTGAATCCGAGATAATTTCCCTGAAGGATGTCCTTGGTCAGACAAAGGTTGAGAGCATGAGATTGAAAGAGGTTTTGATGGACAGGGAAAATGAAATACAGAATATTCTCCAGGAGAATGAGGAACTACGAAATAGAGAAGCTGCTTCACTGATAAAGGCTGAGGAGTTATCTAAGTTGCTTGAAGAAGCTTTGACCAAGAAGAAAATCTTGGAAAATGGTGAGCTGACAGATAGCGAAAAAGATTATGACATGCTTCCGAAAGTAGTGGAATTTTTTGAACAAAATGGCACAGGAAATGTGAAGAAGCCGAATAAGAATTCAAACGATGAAGCTTCTGTCACGGAGAAATTGAACGAGAAACACATGGAAAATGACATGTCTGAAGAAGTCGATATTAAGATGTGGGAAAGCTGCAAGATTGATGAAAAAGACCTTTCTCCCGAGGGAGAAACAGAGCATGAAGCCTTTGAGGATGAACGGTACTCAAAAGCTGATGAGTTTGATCAGGTCAATGGTCTATCCTCTTTGACAGAAAACCTTGACAATGGCGGAAGCTCGCCATCAAAACAGCAGAACCAAAAGAAGAAGAAGCCTTTGTTTCAAAAGTTTGGAGGTCTACTGAAGAAGAAGAGCCCTTCCAGCCACAAGTAACATATCAACCAACCATAACTGGATTCTACATCACTGCTGGAATGTGTTAACTCAATCTATTTTTTTTATTTCGTTTTTTTACCATCTCTTGTGCTAGAGGTGAGCTAAATATGAAAAAGGTGTGAAGATCATTACAGAAAATATGTTTTGCCCCAAACTGTGTATGAATGTAAGATTATTTCGTAACCTTGTGTTTTCCTGCCATTTTCTTTTAATTTTAGCTTGATATATGTTTTCCAACAAAAGTACACAAGTATAATCGATAATTTCTTATTACATGTGTTTCATAAATATATATTGTTTGTGTCATGACAGAGATTTAGAACTTTGCTGTGTGTTCTGTGGGTGACAACCACAACCAGGTTTTATAGAAGTTTTTCTCCTTATTCATTGATGGAACAAAGATCGAGTAAATTCATAATATTAAATTATCTTTTATGAGATTTGATTAAAATCTTTGGGTGAAATCTAGTGGGGATATCTCACCCTTATCCCATTTTTGGGAAATCAGATCAGATGAAAATGAGGTGACTTTATGAAATTCAATGAATAAAAATAGACGTTCTTTGTATAATATTTTTTTATATAGAATTTGAGTCAATGTGTAAATTAAGGATATGATTAATCATTAATGTTGTATGTTCGAAATTAATTTTTATAATTCAAATTGAGCCCAACAAATTTCTTATACACGTAATCAAGGTTAATTATTCATTATATTTTTTGAAAAAAGAAAATAAGGTCACCTTCACCTCTAAGAATCAAGACTGCCGTCTACAAGCCAAACTTAAGTGGGAAGAAAAAGAAGAGAGCTGCCAGGGCAAAGCAAGAATGATCTGGGTTGCGCTGATATGCGGTTTAATTCTTTACCGTTTGGTGAAGCCCTTCTTTAATGATGACGATAGTCTCATGGATCTCGAGACTTCCAACGCCAATGCCCTCTTCTCCGTTGCCAAAAGGTTCACCTTTTACTCCCTTTTCTTTATGTTCTATTGTGTGAAAACTAACCATATATTATATTATCTGAGTTCCATAGGTTGGAAAAGCTGTATCGTGGAAGCAGAGTCTACGTTGGGCTCCAAATTCCAGACCCTGATTCCGCTTCTCGTCAGAATATTGATCTTGTTCTTGTCACGGATGAGTAATCTATCTTCTTTTTTATCCTTGAAGTGGCCCTTTTAGTTTCTTGATTCTTCTATTCCTATGTTGAGATAATGTATTTTAGCTTTCGCTTGTAGTTTTTATTCGATATTTAAAAGTGCTGAACATTAAAGGGTTGATTAACAGTCACGTTCAAGTGTTGCTTTACTTGTAATGATCTGCAGAGAGGCGGTGGTGATTTCTGTGAAGAATGTATCGGGATTTTTCTCCGTAGATAAGGATGGCAATTTGGTTTGCACTTCTGGCAAACACCATAAAACCGAGCTCATTCCAAACCCTGTAAGTCATTTGTCATGTCTAGTTAATAAATAATTGGTAGAATCCATTTAGTAGTAGAACCCTTTTACTAGTGGTGAATCCCAAGTGAAACTTCTATTCTTAGCCCAATGGAGTTTGATGGCGAAATTTGCATTTTTTTAGATCAACAAAGTAAATTTCATTTTATCTGTTTGATGATGATCAACGCCCCGACCGTGCATCATACCTTTCAATGCTTTAAACAATTTTTTTCTGTAGTTTGAGCAGACTTTTCTCACACGACAGCTATCACAAGGTTAATACATTTTATATATAAAATATATTTATGCTTTCACAAAAAGAAGTTTGCTTCAGCTGAGATATCTAAACCAGCCCTTATTATAGATTTGTTTCGGAGGTGATTTGATTTATTATGGACTTAAAACTCTGGCCTGTTTCTCTTTAACCCAGGTTTCCTCTCTTCTCTATGTGCTCCTTCCCATTTAAGTCACAAATCTGTCTATGGGTTAAAATGGTAAAGACGTCATGGATATTAAGGGAATGTTCTACCAATTAAGATGAAGCGAACAGAGTGTTTCTCCATGATACTTCATATATTTGTGGAAAAATTTGCATCCTAAAGGAGTTTCTTTTAAATTAATTATATACCTAAAAGACATGAATACTGATTACTGGCTATGCTAGAATCACGTTTGATGTTATCAAGATTATAATAGTAATAATTATGTGTGTTTAGTTATATTGTGATGTAAATTGTAATTGCAGTGATTTTTTCCAAATGTTATGTCTCAAATATATTTTCCATCTACATGAAGTTGTGATGTCTATGAAATCAAATAATTATGAGCCAAGGTTGTAAATGGCGGGAGGCGGCAGTGGGGCGGTCACCCGCCTCGGCCGCCTAGGCGGTTGAATTTTTTAAAGTAATTTTTTATAGATAATCATATATAATCATGCAATATAATCACAAATAGTCATTATTTTTATATAAGATGTGTAATTAAATAATGTTTAAGCACAAACAATATAATATCATTTAGATAATGTGCAAATAAATATATAAATGCAAACTAACAAGATAATTAATAAAGATTCATCGTCATATTAATGTTATTATGCTAACAAAGTAATGTAATTACTTTTACCAAAAAACTAAGTTTAAATTTCAAAGTTTCAATCCATTATCCATCATTAGAACAAGTACTAGACTAAACATAACTAATCTTCCAAATATATATGCACCATCTACTACATCTACATATGCGGGCGGCGGGCAACAGACAGTGTGTGGTGGGCTTAGTGGTTGAGATTTGAGAGTGAAAACCAAAAGTTTAAAAAAAAGTGGAGTGTGCTAGGGTTTTGAGATTTAAATTAGTTGGCTTTGACTAAGTTTTTAAAATTGTTGACTACAACTTAAAAATCTTGACTGTCCGCCTCGCTCGCCTCCTCGCCTCCTCGCTCGCCTGCTCACCGTCTCGACCCGCCTCCCCAACGCCGTATAGCTTTGGCCACCTAAAACACCCGCCTCAAGCGTAAGCAGTGCGGTTGAGGTAGGCGGCCGCCTCGACCGTCATTTAGAACACTGATTATATGAGTGTTTGGACAATTGAACATTATTGGTTCTTGTGGGAAGCTCCCTTCTTACCATTTTAAATTTGTGTACTGGTATGAATAATTTACTCTAAAAAATATATATATGCTGCTATCTTTTGATGCCCATTTACTCTTCTTTCATGATTTATCTTTGAGACCTCATATTGATGTCTTATGTATCTTTAACTTAGGTAGCTGAGAGCAAACAATTAATTTCCATCTTAGAAGAATATCTCGAACAAAGGGGAGTTGCTCTTCCCGAAGAATATCTAAGTTTTAAAGTCATTTGCCCAAATCCAAATTTCTTGTAAGGATTCTCTGTTCCTTTTGCTATGTTTGCAGTATAGTCAATTTTTCACTTTGTTGTCCTCTGCCTCCCTCGCATAAACTGGAGTTGGATTATTTTTGGATGTTTGCTGTCGTATTCATGTTTTGTGTTTTCCAATCATAATTATGCAATAAATCTGTGAAAAAGATTGTCTAATTTCTCTGCAGCCATATAATATTGTATATATTAATATAAAACTTTCGGAATAGTTGGTCGAGGCAAAGTGGTCAGTGCATAAATATGGGGCACCGTTTTAAGTCTTACGGAAAAATTTATTCGATACTCATGACATCTCTCTGTCCAATACAGTAATTATCGAGAATGCCTAGCTGAGCCTAGTTTCACAGTCAGTGTATTTTGTAAGAAATTGAGTTTGTGACTAGTTATTGAGCCGTATTATTACATTGGAATGCTTGTGCACATTGTGTTTAGTGGGCTGATGATGCACATGGAAAGGCTGAGTAAAAATGATTTTAGGCTTTGCATTTTTTTTAGCTATGCCGAAGCAATAGGTTATAGGTCTAAGTGAAACTGTTTCATATTATTCTTTTAACTCTATAAACATATCCTTGGTTATTATTGATCATTTTCCTTTATTGCCCATGTTTACAAATCCTGATACTCTTCTTGCAGTTCCATTCATCCAGACAGTTTTCCTCCCGAGATTATTACTCGTGATCAGTGGACACAATTCAAGCCCGAGCAAAAATATGCGAGCTCTGGATGGCTCAAAGGTGCATTTCTGGGAGCAAAGAAGAAAAACCAAGAGTCGTTTAGTGAAAAGCTTAACTCGGTTCTCAGCACTGCTCCGGTTTTGGATAGGTCTGTGACAATTTGATCTGTGTTACATATTACCATTTAGGATTGATTTTACTTCCTAATTATCTACCACAAAATAAGACGAGGAAGAAGCATTTGCTGGTTCCATGAGATTGCTAGTGACTAACCATATAGTCAGTGCCAAAGCACTTGATTTCTTGTGTTTAGATCATGGAGCTGCATTCAATTATTTATCAGAGGTTATTGAGTTCAAATATAAAGATCACCTGAGGAATGATCTAGAGGGAATATATAGTAATTTAAGCACGAGGAATGCTTTTTTGCTATGCTACTGTGTTTGCAATTGCATATTTCTAGCTCTTTCGTCGATGATCTACGGTTTTTGTTCGTTCTGGTCTAAATCCCAACACCAGTCTTCGTATTTTTATTTGGTGACTTATTTTGTTTGAACTTGTTAATGTGTTAAATTCACTATGTATAGATGTGTTTTGCTATTATTGATTATATGTCACTCCAATGAAATTAAGGCTAGAGTTTAAGGGGAACAAATATGTTCTTGGTGAGTTTCTGGAATTCAAAGGAAAACGTGACGATATTCATGCATTAAGAGAGATCAAGAGATCTAAAGTCAGTAGACTTAATATCCAGAAGATAAGCATGTTCGGCTTTGGTAAGAAAGGAATGATACTTTTGTTGCAAAAGTAATATTATGCATGCTTGTGGTTTAACAAATCACTTTACAACTGATGCAGCTCATTCGACTCTCCAACTTTTGTATGCGCCTCGTGATTATCACAGCGAAGGACCTTCTTGGTCATCTCAGTGGAAAGAATTAACTGTTAATTCAAGCACAGAAGTTGTATTCCAACCCCAGAACTCCACGAAAGTGCGGAAGTACAAGTTGTCTTCAATTGTTTCCATGTCACTCAGTGCCTGACTGTAATTAGTGAGCAGTTTTAAGCTGCAATCACACTGTGCATAATACTATTATCTTGAAGAAATGGGAGAGTTGATGATATTGCCAGTTTATGTCGCCTAACATATGCATAATAGTGATTTAGTAACTGAGCATATCTATTGTTTTCATGTTGGTATATTATTACAGCACTAATTAGAAATTTGAGAATGAAATATAATAAAAGAATTTTCGGCTTTGAGTTTCTCGATCGGTTTAGCATATTTCGAAATATCCGTATAGTAGTTTTTTTAATCAAACAGAATCACTTCGACCACCTTATCGTTGTCCCCTCCAAATCTTTGAGACAAATATCGAAAGTTTTTTTGAAAAACAATTTTTACTCTAAATCTTCATCTTTGGGATAAAAGAAAATTTATTTCAAAAGTTTTTTTTTAAAAAAAGTTATAAAAACCATAAAAATTTAAGGGTAGGTCTCACGTGAGACCGTCTCACGGATCTTAATTTGTGAGACGGGTCAACCCTACCCATATTCACAATAAAAAGTAATACTCTTAGCATAAAAAGTAATACTTTTTCATGGATGACCTAAATAAAAGACCCGTATCACAAATACGACCAGTGAAACCGTCTCACACAAGTTTTTGCCAAAATTTAATTTGATTTTTAATTTCTATTTTTTTTGAAAAACATACTTATACAGAAAAGCATAGACCGTATAAACATATAATGCATACATAAAAATTAGGTATTGTTTAATTAATAAATTAAATATTATAATACTAAATTAATTTGCTATATTATTATTAATGTTTTAAATATTGTAAGTATAGAAAAATAAGGAGAATCTCTGGTCACTGAGAGCCGAGAGGGAGTCGTCTGAGTCCTCAGACAACACGCGAAGCTCTTTGTTCGACTCTCTGGTATTATTTCGAATCCCGTATGCTCACTAATCGTTTTCCTTTTTGTGTGATTTCCTGCTTAATTTTTATCCTTTTTTTTATTTGTTCGATCTCGTGATCTCTTGCCTAGCGGCTACTTAATTTTCCCGTCAACTGTTCTTTTACTTTGTTTTATATACGTTGATTTGTAATTTGTATCTAGATTTTGTGGGGATCTTTTTTAATTTTTTTTGTTGGATTCATGGGTTTGATTTTGTGAATCAGTGTCTTTTGTCTTTCGCAGAAATTCTAGTGATGCTTTAAGCCTTGGTTGTATTCAAACCTCGCGAAAAGACTTCAGTTTTACATTTGATATTACTATTATGAGCTAGTGTGACGGCTTCTGGGTCTTTGTCAATTTAATTTGAGATCTTTAATTTATAAATGCAAGAATTTTTTAAGGTTTTCGCATCTGCTTTTCTACTATTTTTTTATCATTTCGAAACAGGTTTTCTACTATTTTTCTGAAAACATGAGCGACAATTTGATGGACAAAGTCAACGCCTTTGGCGAGCGCTTGAAGATTGGAGGCAACGATTTGGGGCTGAAGCTTAGTGCTGGAATGAGCTCTGTGGGTTCCAAGATGAAGGAATTATTCCAAGGCCCAAACCAGGCAGACAAGCTTGTGGAGGAAGCCACAGCCGAAACCTTGGAAGGGCCTGATTGGGCCACGAATCTTGAACTTTGCGACATGATCAACCACGACAGGATTAACAGTATTGAATTGATACGTGGAATAAAGAAAAGAATAATGTTAAAGATCCCTATGGTTCAGTATTTGGCTCTGGTGTTGCTTGAAACTATTGTAAAGAATTGCGAAAAAGCCTTCTTCGAGGTCGCGGCTGAGAGGGTTCTGGATGAGATGGTGAAGTTGATTGATGACCCTCAGACTGTGGTTAATAACAGGAACAAGGCCCTTACACTGATTGAGTCATGGGGGGAATCCTCAAATGAGCTTCGCTACTTACCTGTTTATGAAGAGACGTACAAGGTAACCCTACAGTTACGTTGGAATTGGAGTGAGCGATGGAAAACTTCCTTTCTCCCATTTTTTTACGAGTGAAATTTTTCCGTAACCATATTGATAATATATGGATTAATTTTATATTTTCTTTTTGTCCAATATCAAAACCTTTTAACAATTTCCTGAATAATTGATGCATGGTGCAATTATTCACGCGTGCAAGTATTATAAGATAATTCGACCAGGTAATCTGATTCCTTTTATATCATTCAAGGATGGGATGAATTGTTGTTGCTGGAAATTTTCTCATTTAGCGTGCATGTACAATTTTCTTTATAAAACTATGATGAGCTAACTTGTTAATGTCGCTACGGCGATTTAGATGACACTGTTACTGATTCTTATCTCTTGAAATTATGTTTTGATATATTAGAATATACTTCTTCCCATTCCAGAGCTTGAAATCAAGAGGAGTACGTTTTCCTGGTCGCGATGATGAGAGCCTGGCTCCTATATTTACTCCTCCGAGATCTGTGTCGGCTTCAGAATCAAATGATGCTCTGTCACAACATCACGATGTTAACCCTGCGCGAAGCTTTTCAGCCGAGCAAACAAAGGAAGCCTTTGATGTAGCTAGGAATAGTATAGAGCTACTAGGCACTGTCTTATCCTCTTCACCACAACAAGATGCTCTTCAGGTTTGCTTTGGTTTTTTTATATCCAATTTGCCATTTGAAGTTATTTTATTCATAGGGGTTTATTAAAGCTCATTAAGCTTTAAGTAGCATTATGATTTTTTCTTATTTTTTACGGCCCTTTTTCTTTTATCAAATGTTATTTTTTAGAATGTAGTCCGAACTTCTTGTTTCTTTGATAAATTCTCTACATCCTCTATCAATCCTCGCAAAAAATTGGTGAAATTCATCCTTATTTGTTCTGTTACCTTACTATTCATTTAGAAAAAAAAAAATCATTGTGAATGCCATCAGAATTGAGATTCTAAATCATCAGGTTACTTTGTCTTAAGTTTGTAGGATTTTATCTTAATTTTTGTCTTGTTATTTGAGCCATAGTTCCGTATTTTGTCATGGATGAAAGGTACAGTTTGTTGACCTATTCATTAAAATCTCTTTTACCATAACTAAGAATTGTATTTGTGAAAATTAGAGAGGTTTATTTAATGCGACCAAGTAAAAATGTCAAAGTCAGGTCCTAGAAAGAGGTTTACATTATTTCTTGCCACCAAAGTTATTGTTTTCCATCGTTTTGACTGAGGAAGTAATTTTATTTATATTTCAAGCTATTTTCATTTTTGTGAAATTTAAAGGTTTGCAGTTGCAATCCGACATGTCTGCTGTTCTTTTCATGCCGTAAAGCAGCACAATGGAATTTGTCTAGTTCATGGTAAAATATTATTAAAAACATTTGTCAAATATCAGAGGGGATGTTGGGTTTGTAAGGTAGATAAGTTCGCGCTTCTTTATTATCTTTTGGAGAAGTGTTGGGATTGGTCAAGAAGTCGTTTTTTTTTATATCTTTACACAGTATTAATTTTCCAGTGCTGCCTTAGCAACTGGCACACTTTTGATTTTCCTCTTTTGAAATCGTTTTGGAAATTTGTTGCAGGATGATTTGACCATCACACTTTTGCGCCAGTGTCGCGAGTCACAATACACTATTCAGAGCATCATAGAGTCAGCCGGTGATAACGAGGCCCTCCTTTTTGAAGCACTGAACGTGAATGATGAGATTCAAAAAGTTCTATCCAAGTATGAGGACATGAAAAAACCTTTGGTGGTTCCACAGGAGCCCGAACCTGCTATGATACCTGTTGCTGTAGAGCCCGACGATTCACCCCGTGTGGGAGGCGGTAAAGAAGAAGCCTTGGTCCGAAAATCATCCGGGATACGGTCAGCTGGAAGCCATGGAGGAGGGAACAACGATGAAATGATGAATGATCTGGATGAGATGATATTTGGTAAGATATCTGGCGGCACATCAGAAACAGATCATGATACAAAGAGAAAGCAGACGCCTAAAGATGATTTGATTACCATTTGAGTACTCGTGCTTCATGTCTGTAACTTAGTCATAACTTATATTTGCCTTAAATATGCTCTAGAAAAAGTAACTCAATTGTGGTGTTTCGTTGTTTTTTTCTAATTATTTTTATGTATAGACAAAAGACCTGCAGTGGATTGAAAATCATCCGCTGAATAGTAATTTCCTGTTGTTTTCTGAGTATGCTTTAATCGGTGCTTTGTCCGTAGAATCGGGGAGGCAGTATTCATTGTTGGAGTTTTGATGCCATGATATGTGATTAAAGTTTTATATCATATGGTTTATCAAGGTCAAGAACCTGTGGTGAAATGGACGTACCACGCATTATTATAATAATAATTATTATTTGTGTATAATAATTTGGTGTTTTCTTATTTGTTTGTGACATGTGAAGTTGTCCAGTGGAATGCGGTGATGGCCCTTCCTCGCAATCTCATCCCACAATCTCCAACTTCTGTCGATTCCATTGAATAGTTGTCATTGGCAAGAAATCTATGTATGAAAACCAAATATTTTGCTTCGAGATAATAATTTCATATGTTGATATGGTTATTCTGCTACGATATTAGAATTGAATCATGTAAAAAGTTTAGAATTTGCAAGTATTTTTGTCCTTTTGTATTGAATACGTCTGGAATTGTAGTTGAACAATGAAACAGTGGAGAATTTTCCAAATATGATTCCAGAATTTTACTTTTGGTAAAATTTAGTGATCCCATACAAATGGGATTTTAGTAAAACAAGCAATACTAATGACGTGGTTCTTTCACTCGATCGTTACCAAGTGACATGATTAAGGAAAAGAAGATGGTGCAGATATTGAGTGAATCTTGTCCGAAAATATTACTGTGTAAAATCTTAGTTCATTCGTTGAATTTTTTATTCCCAAACGTAGTCAGATTATGTATGACAGTTTTGCATGCTGGGAATACGAGCATATATGTATATATTCTGTAGACGGAGAGAGAGAGAGAGAGGATATTGAACAGAGAGGAGAAGAGAAGGGGAGAGATGGCGGGGCGGTAGAATTCGGCTTCGGCTCCTTTACGTTTTGCTTGTATATAAAGCAAATCTCGGGTATATATGAATTCATCATTGTCAATTGCTTACCTTTTGTTGCAACCAAGATTGGTTATGTCCACTGATAAATAAATAGATAAATTTGTTTATTTCCCAACACTGATTCAGCTGCCACCATTTAAACACACAAAGAAGAAACCAAAGCAATAAACATGCATAATTGACCCGTCATACCAACTCATTAAACGCAAGCAGAAGATTCAATGGACAATAATTCTCTTATCCAAAACATCAATGGTATGCGAAAAATAATTGATGTCAAAATCATCCGGAATACCAAAAGACGGAATATTAATCATCAATGAACAATATAGAATAATAAAAAATATGAAGATATAAAAGTAAATACACAATTAAATATTTTTATTCATGTTTTTATATAGATATTAATAATTAATTAATATTATATATATTATACATTCGAATGTTCTTGTTTAAATTGGAAATAGATTACGAGAATATGGCATACAATGGAGAATGAAACTGCCAAGTAGGCTTCAAAATCTAACGAAGTTCAGAAATGTTTCGAGCATTGCATGACCAAGAAAAATATAGCTATGTGAAAAATGTGAACCAAACGTTGTAACAACAGAACATCAATATCTTTTGTTTAAACGTACATCAGAAATCAAATTATACTCGAGAAAAAACTCACAGTTGAGGGAGGAACCATCATATACCAGGAAATGAGCCACCCGACAATGACTCTTCATAAATCCACATCGCTTCAAGTCTTTGAATGATTAAAGCCACGGGCCCTTGAAAACCTTAATTTCATGCTACAAGTCAGTGGTTGGAGTAGGATTGGCGGCTTCTGATGATTTGACAGTTTCTTCTTCATTGCTTTCCATGTCTATTGTCATATCTTCATTAACCTCTGCTTCCTCTACCTCCGTCATTATTTCATCTTTGTTTTCTTTGGTGGGTTCTACTCCATTTTCAGCCGAATCTGTTGGAGCTCCATTTGAACTTTGTTCGGCCGAAGGCGGACAACCATCAGCAGAGATTGTCAACATAGATGTGACCAACAAATTCTGTTGAAATAAAAAACAAGAAAACCTGAATTTTTAATAATCCCAGCATCGTGGTGAGGTATGTCAGGAGTGAACCAAATTTGGCCATACAATACTGATAATGGATTTTCTTTATCTCTTGTCAACAGTGGCCAGCAAGCAAATCGTGTAAAGGTAAACCATAAATAGAATCATATCATGACATAGGGGTGTAAAAACAATGCCAAATGGGGTGAAATAAATCCACAAAAAATGTAGGATGTGTTCGGCTAAACAGAAGCTCAGCAAGTACATATGTATATACAAAAGGAAGGAAATGAGGGGTCGTTACGTTTTGTTTCTGAATTTGCGGGTGTTTGGTTTGGTAGGAAAGTAAAGGTGGTCAAAGGTGACATCAGTCGTAGGAGTTCCACAATTGTTGGTAGCATTAGATTTTTAAGCCAGTTGATAGCCATCTTTTAGGGAACATGATACATCACAAACAAACGGAAATAAGATTTCATGAAAAAAAATCTGGAAAATATTTATTTCCTCATTTTTCTTTATCCCATAGCTAAGCAACCAAATGGAACCAAGCTCAACTCTCTAATGTCTTCTGTACAAACGAGAATATAGGAAAACCAACCTTTCGAACTAGCCACGTTTTGTGCATAAAGATGAATTAATATGCATCAAGTCTCAGAGCATTTAAACAAGAGAAGAGCTGCTTCAGTATAAGGTTTAACCCCACAAGAGATTCACATCACTTTTTAGAATTCAATTGGTGTTTTTCATTTTTATTGGTGGTCGGTGCCATGGTGTTAAAAAAAGTTAATGAAATACCTTTTCTAAAGCCAATGTGAGCTTCGTGAGCCTGGGATATATACTTCTTGCAGCTAATAGGATCTGCTTAATCAGGATTACAAATATGTTTCAGATGCATAGAATACAAAATATAAAGCCATACAAACGAGCTAACAATTGAAAGAAGGTAAAACAATGAGACCGTGATCCAGGGCCAGAAAAATGCTATGATAAGGAAAATAACAGAAGCTTCCAGAAAACAATAAAAAAAACTAGTGATGAAGTCATTGACAAGCTCACCTCACAAAGCCTTCGCAAAGTAAAAGGAGGACCTTCATCAAAGCTTCGAATAGCTGCACAACACAGAATGAAACAATAGGTAAATTCTTCACCGATATTAGTATCCTAAATCAACTCAAGAAAGATCTATTCTTCAAACTGTTTAGCGAGCATCGACTCGGAAAACAACTTTTCAGATCCAATTAAAAAATTAAGGATGTCTCATGTTGCCCATCTTGAATCTTGGCTCATGTGAGAGTAGTGCCCTGGATTTTTTCCTCACCCATAAACATACATATACCGCTTACTTCAACATCATGCAACAATAAATAACAAGAAAATTTGGCCTTGCATCCTTAGAAGATTTAGGATGCCTCAAATCGCTGAACTTGAATCTTGGCTCACATGAGAGTAGTAGTTCCTGATTTTTTCTCACCCATAAATATACATGTACTGCTTGCTTCAACATCATGCAACAATAAAGAACAAGAAATTTTGGCCTTTCACACTTTGAATGAAGATAGAGAAAAAATTAATGAGCCCAAATAGAGAATAAAAGTGCAAACACAGTTGCTTAGAATGGATATACACCAAGTGTTGTCACTTAATAGAGTACTCAGACCCGTCATCATACCACAATAAATATTAAATAATATAAAGGTGTGCCACTGGGAAGTACCATCATCCAACCTTTTCACCAACACCTGGAAGGTTTCTCCTAATGAGGTGAACTGTTGGTCCAAAGTCATATTTGCCTCTGGATATTCTGAAAGGATCTTTAAAAAACCAAAAGAACAGTCAATATTTAACCAATGGATATTTTGCTCACAGACAAATCTTATTAACCAGCAGGAAAAACAAAATCTGTATTTGACCCCAGTTGTGGATATTGAAGGTCAGATATAACAAATTAAACACAACATCGTAGTAATACACTGTTGACAACTTGTTATATTTCCCAATACCTGTTTAATATAGTAAGATAGAATATTCTTTAACTTTTTCCAATCTTGCCTGAGATGAAACAATAGATTGACAATCAATCCATAATAAATTCAAATATTTGGAACAAATTCCTATAAAGCAATACAATTAACATGTATATAACTTACGAGGTAGATCAGACTCCTGGTTGTGTTATAGCCAGCAATTATAGAAATGCTCAGGGTTCATAATTGATTATAAATTTTTTTTTTATTAAATATTCACTTAATTTTAGAGTTCTATAGTTACTAAGGACTTATTAAAATTGATGCTATAATTCTTTAATATTTGATCCCACTGGAAATACTCAAATGCTAGAGATAACAATGAATATATGCACCGATGAATAATAATCAATCAAAATTTGTGACAACAGCACATGATAATTTGAATATACTACAAAAACATTCTAATAATTATAGAAAACTTAATACACACCATATAATAAAGATTCCTCAATACTTCCAAATTATATTTTATCATTTTTGTAGTTTTTAATTATTCACCAAAAATCCAAAATTGTTTTAAAACTTGCGAAAAAGTCCATGGATCCTAAAAAATAACAAAACGCCCTTGCCACATTCAACGAGGTCATGATATACTTGCTGACCCTGTCGAATATAGTATCCCTGTTTTTCTTTTTTAATTTAATTTTCAGGTACTCCTATTCCAGTAATACATGTTCCATGTATCTGCGTTCATATCCGTATCTGAGAAGTATACAATATGATTTATAATAATTTTTTGGAGTATCCTTGCATCATAGGATAGAACACTACTACTACTACTATTTAGCATGGATATATAAAACAGCTCGTCAAGTAAAAACTTACGAATATAATCATGATACACCTAACTCCTCAGTATGATTCCTAAACAACCACCCAGAGGTGAAAATTAATAGAGAAAATAATTCATGGCTCTTTTCAGCAGTAATAAAATGGAAAATAAGTGTAGGATCCCCTATCTATATTAAGATTTATTAATATTACAAAACCACAAACAGATTGATTAAGAGTTTAAGACATGAAATGCAAATAGGAAGGAATGCTTAGAGAACAGAAAAGCATACCAAAACCTCCCAGTGGATGCACTTGTTTCTAATGTACATCTTACTTCTTCCACCGAAAATTGATGGGATTCTATGCCTCTGCTATCTCACATCACAAAGAACTAAATACAAGAATAGATAAATACTTAAAAAAGCAGAACTTCGATAAGGAAACTGAAACTTTTACACGGGATTCGACAAGTCAGAGACAGAATGGTTGTATTTCCGTTCTGCATCATGATCGGCTGAAACAGCCAAGTTCTCTGGATTCTCATTTGCTGCCACCTCCATTTACAACACCTCTATTTGCACAATGCATTCATTTGGTTATAATAAGTCATCAAACGACAACAAGTAAATCAAGAAAACAACTTGTTCGAATTGTTTAATGATGTGGCAGCACATAACACAGAGGAAGTAGGGAGTGCACGCACAAGGAGATTTTCAAAAAAAAATTGACAGATTACGTATTTCATTTGGCATAAATAAATAAAGTGTCAATTTCAGTATGCATTGGTAGGAAATTAGTCGCACGAGGGAGTGATGTAAAAAGATGAAAGAAAAAAAAGAGAACGACAATTTCACTCCTCTTGGATCTGATAGAATTCTCTCTCTCTCTCTCTTTCGTACGTCATCTTCTTTCGCCAAGTTCTGGAGTTTGGGTCACTCGAAGCAGCTATTGCATCATTTACAGATCCCGTTTCAATCGAAATTCGTAATCGAAATAGACATTGAAAACCCTAGAATAACAGGCAAGAAATCAATCAACAAATCCAAATTGAAAAGAGAAAATCTCACCGAAGAGAAGAAGATTTCAGGGAATTAAACTTCGAATCCAACGGTAAGTGAGAGAGAACGAGGGACTCTTCGTAAACAAGGTGACAGTGCGTTTGGCAAGATGTGGGATTCAATTTCATATATATATATAACTATAAATTACGATTAAAACATTTTATGAAATTGTTATCCAAATATCTTATTAATTATTTTTAAACTATAATTTTTTTTTACAGAATATTTGCCGCCTAAACATACATTTATTCTTTTAAAAACTTTTACAATTTTTTTTAAATAAAAAACTCTGTAATAAAATTGTGATTATAGAACAATAATGAGACCATTTTCAACCTGGTACAATTTGGCTATCATTATTGTATTGTCTCCCACACGTTTTTCCTTTCTTTTTATTATCAATCTTAATAATTTAATACTAATTTCAACTTAAAATATAATTATTTTAGTTAATATATTATATAAATAACTGAAATATAATATAATTTTTGAACTAATGTTATAATGTACTATAATTATTTAATTACTCTAGTATAAGCCACTTATAATTTCTGACTGACATAAAATAATTATAATATTTGGAAAGATTTCGCTAATATATGTAAACGGGCTTTTCTTTGCATTTATGACGCATACAAGGAATTGATATACAGCGTAATTTCGAAAATGGCCCATGGCCCAATCTGATTCTAGCGTGTATACGTTTACCAAGTTACCCCGACATTAACAACGAATATGCATGGCTGGGCGGGGTAATTTTGTCAAACGATGTATCGACGGCTTTCTTCGAAATGTAGCCGTTACAGCAGGCAGCAGCAAATCCTACTTCACAAAATTTAATTGCATTAAACTCCTCAGATTCTAGAGTACCAATCGATCGTTTTCATAATCTCTCTCTGTCTCTCACTATCTGGATCTCACGATTACTGGCTTTTTTTTTTCTAATTGTTTGTTTAATTCAAATTTTGTCAATCTATTTGTTTTGCAGGTGGTTCTTTTCCTCGTAGTTTGTTTTGTTTTTTTACAGGTGTTTGGTTTCTTGCTTTTCTGAAGATATCACACTAACTATCACACACTCGCACCAAGCACACCTCGATCTGTATTCCTGTTTCTGTGCTATTTTACTTCCTGTTTTGTTGTTTGTCCCATATTGATGGATGCTGGAATGATTAGCTCTTCGACATTATCTAACAATACTTAATCGCGGTACCCGCTTCAAGAACAGCTTCTACAAAAAAGAATTCAAGAGAAAACGTAACTAATTGTTGTTTTACCATGTATTTCTCGTTATTCTTATTAGACGGATGTACTTGTATCTCTTATCTAATGTGCATTTACTGTTTTAAAATAGTTGTGTATCTTTGGACGAATTATGGATGAAGCCTGCCTTTTGTTTATAGGCAACAGTTGACGGAAAAGAATTTTCATTTTTAATGTATTAATGATTATGCAAATCCCGAGTTCTGGAAAGTCGTTTGGGTGCAATACCTGCCAACGTATGGAGTTAGTAATTACACAATTCGGGTTTAGAATTTTCTTTGTGGATTGTATCAGCTTAGGGTTATGAAATGGTCTGGTAGATTCTCCACTTATAATCTCTATCATCCAATGTGTGTAGGTGGTAGGCAAGTATTTTTTGTAGTGCTATATGTATGTATGTATCCTAGTGTCCAGAGAGAAACTGTTTGTGTGACTTAGTAACCGAATATATGTTTATGCACATTTCATGCTTACGTACGGAAGGAAGGAAAGGTAAGGAAAATCCATCTGTTAGCTCTTCTCCATCCAGGGAGGCGTACAGGAAGCATCTTGCAGAAACATTCGACATGAACAGGACGCAGATATCGGCTTTTAAGAACAAACCACCAACACCCGTGGGGGCCATTCCAAATGAGTTTTCATCGACTGGTCATCAAGCCAAACCCCGCCGACACATACACCAGGTTGGTTTTGTTTTTCTTTCTTGTGTTCTTGTATTGCTTAGGAGCTCTTATAATTTACTGCACTTTTTGGGTCTTGATGATGCAGACTTTCGAGAGGACATTAGATGCACCCGATCTTGTGGATGATTACTACTTGAATTTGTTGGATTGGGGAAGTTCCAATGTTCATTCTATTGTTCTTGGAAGCACTGTATATTTGTGGGATGCCTCTGATGGAAACACCTCACTCCTCACAACTTGTAACTGTAGATGAAGAAAGTGGTCCAGTCACCAGTATCAAGTGGGCTCCTGATGGAAGGCATATTGCTGTTGGTCTAAATAACTCTGAAGTTCGGTTTTGGGATTCCAAAGCTAACAAACTTGTAAGCGCCTTTTACAATTCATGTATCTTGGTTGGCATTTCTTCATGTTTCTTTTTCGATTCACCGATCAATATTCATTATTCCTATTGATCGATCTTGCAGCTAAGAACATTAAAAGGAGGCCATTGATCCCCAGTTGTTGCTTTGGACTGGAACAATCACATTTTAACTGATCACTGGAGGAATGGATGGACAGATCATTAACAATGATGTCAGAGTGCGCGCCCACATTGTCGAAACTTATAGAGAGGACATCATCAGAAGTTTGTGGTCTTAAATGGTCAGCCTCTGGGCAGCAGTTGGCCGGCCAGTGGTGGAAACGATAATCTCCTGCACATATGGGACAGGTCCGTGGCTTCATCAAATGTTCCAACTCAGTGGCTGCACAGGCTGGAGGAGCATACATACTCTTCTTTTTAAAATGTAAATTTTGTAGGAGTGTTATAATTCCTAAATTTTGTAGGCATGGCAAAGTCACTCTTCGTGACAATTATTACAGAGATGAACTTGTATATTAAGTTAGTTATTTTAAAGTAGGAAAATCCCATAATAATTTAAATTAAAATCAGGATATTTGATTTGGGAAAAAAAATATGTATTACCTTTATAAGACATTTGAGTCCCATTCTCACCCATTTCTTGGGTGTTCATCGTTGCTCGGTTGGAGGTTGAAAATGCTGGCATAATCATCATATTTTCTTAGCAAATATTTTAGGAATATTCTCCCTGCCTGTCGGCATATACTCTGTATTATATTATTATATAATAAATAATTCACAAATACCCAGTGGATCACAGAAAAAGTCAAAACATTTCCATTGCTACCTTCACTTATTGCCGGTGGAAACGTATAGTCAAATAACACAGTAAAATTTAGATACATCTTGTCCCACAGCCCACCTAAAATTCAATACTATATATTATCTTTGGCAATTATATTACATTACTGGATAAATTATTTATTGACAAGATAAATTTTTTTTTTTTAGAATCATTCATTAATCATCGACATTGATTGAAGGGATATTATCAAGATAATGATAAGTCGATTTCCACCTGTCTACAGAAACCCGTTAACGGACTCCGTTAAGAATGACGGTTACAGTACGAATATCCGACGGCGCTCGGTCTTTCCGTAGTACGGGGGTAGGTGTACAGGCATGAAAAAGATATGGGAATGGACACATGACAAAAAAACACCCACTCTTCTTCTTACTGTTATTCTCACTATATCAGTCAAACCCCTTCCCTGTCTCCCTAATCTCTCTCTCAAATTCACCATTTCTCCCAGAGAAAAATAGTGTTTGATTTTATGGCTGCTAATTTTCAGAGTCGAGGATTGGCGAGCTTCAGTAAGCAACTTGTCAGCCGGGTCCGTTCCCGCGATTCTACCGTAATCAGGTCAGTCTGTGTTGTTTTTTTAGCTTCTTGTTCTGTATGTAGTTGCTGTGTTGTTAGTTCCATAGCTGCTTTTGTAGAGACTTTGTTGTTACTTTTGGAGATTGGATGTGTTGCTGAACGGACTTTCACTTTTTTGTTTGGTTTTGCGGTGATTGGAGTTTTTTTTTTTGGTTATTTGGAGTTTGTTTCGAATTTTTATCTGAATTTTTATCTGGTTTTCGAGATTGAAGGCCTTAGATTGTCCCGGTTTCAAGGATCTGTACGGCCGTCGACCGTCACTTGATGTTGCTCTCAACTTAGCCTTATCTGCTCACTAATTCCTGTGTACTTGTGTTGAGATTGGTGCTGGAAATATATTTAATTTCAGTCGGTGATGGAATTTGCGTGTGCTACCAGTTCTTCTGATGTTTATTTCACTTATTTTGATTTTTAACCCAGAATTTACGGTTTTGCTGACGGCGATTGTATATACGGTATCGATACCTTAACAACTTATCAGATTATAGTAATTGGTATGACAATAGATTGGTCTTCTCTGTTTACTCAACTGCCCCACCCACCCATCATCTTTGTGCTCTTATGGGGAATATTTTTATTTTATTCGATTAAATTTTAATATATTTTCAAGAAATTGTAACTGCTTTACATCAGTAAAAATATAAATGGATTTAAATAAGATGCTTACTGGCTAATCAGTTAGAGAGGTGGTTTGTTTTTATATCATGTGATAAATTTACATTATATCGTTGCACTGTGTCGACAAAATGTTGATTAGGTATCTATCAGGGATAGGATGAAAATATAAAAGATGGGGAAATTGTGTATTAGCTGAGACATGTGGAGGTGTGGACCTCTCCACATTATTTATGTGGGGCTGATTATCGGTGCCTTTATAATGATTCGTCTAATTCACGAGAGTTGACGAAATATGACCCTTTGGATATTTGACAAACATGTTTGGTAAGTTAGTGAACCAAGATGGCTTTTGTATTTCTGTTTGGCTCGAGTATTTTGATAAAGTTTGGTTGTTAGGCAGTCTGTTTTTGGGTTGAGAACTGATTTGGTCCCACTCTTAAAACATCTCCCATATTCGTGTCATAACCAGACCACCTATCTTTCATATGCACGTCTGCTACTCAACCACTTGCCTTTTTTAATCACACACACGCAAAGTATACTTTATATGGTGGAAAGTAAGTTATGCACGTTGTATAGTTTCGTTCATTTTTATTAGTACCCTGTACTGTACTAGGAAACGAACTAAATCCAGCTTATCCTGTTCAACTCTATCATATTAACCTTCAATTCTCACTTCCTCCAGCGTCTTTTGAGTTTTGTAGTATATACTGAATTGATCTAATGATAATCTAGGAGAGGTGTGCACGTTTCAACCTACGACAAGAACCCAGACGAGGATCATTCTCACGCTGCTGTGGTTCCAGACAACGTGATCCCATCTCAAACTCAACAATATTGGGCTCCTCACCCTAAGACCGGGGTATTCGGCCCTGCAAAAGAAGGACCAGCCTTGGCAGATGAGGATGGTGGTTCGAATGGCGGCACTGATTCAGTGCTGGAGCAAAAGGCCTTCTTCCGTCCTCTGGAGGACTTGGACAAGCCACACCACCCTTGACTCGATGAGAGAAGTATCGTTCCACCCAAGCGTAATAAGTATTTGAACGTGTGTTAAGTTTTTACCGTACTACTCTCTCGATATGTACAAAGATTTTAGTAGCATAATATCAACTGCGTTTCAATATTTGAGTGTGTAATACGGGTGGATATGGAGTGGCTTTTCTTATTTGTGGATGAAAATGAGTACACAATGGGCTTAAAAAGATAAGATGCAACGTACGATATTTTTACATTATTTGTCTTTATTAAAATTAGATATTGAAATTGTCTGTATTGTCCAATCGGATAGGGGCAAAGACAAGGTTCTGAAAGGGAACTTATGTTGGTACCCATATTTTTTATAAAATTGTTTCACATAGTTGGGGATTACTTTTATATGAATTTGTGCCTGTAATAATAATTACAAGTAAACAAAGAAAGAAACAATAACGCAACAAACTTACAATAAGCTGCTGGGTTCTATTCCATCAGTAATGATGAGAGTAGAAAGTACAGGCAAGCACCAACTAAAGAAGAACCGAAGCATCAGAAGCAAAAAAAATAAAAAAAATTCAATGAAATACTAAAATTGCCTGTATTATAAATGAATTCAAGATTTGAATCACGTAAGCATTTTTAGATAAATTCCACACTTTATCTGGTCAATTAGATGAGCTAGATTTCGTATTTATACTGAAAATTGATCATTATGACGACGACATTATACCAAATCGGGTGATGAAAAAATTAAACCTTTGACTAACAAATACCCATTTTCCTTTCGTCCGTCTCAATCGTACAAACATAATGAATCCAACTCCAAGTGCCAAAGGCTTGTAATAAAAGCTCTAACTCATTTAAGCTCTAGTAGGTCACCTTGTCGAAGACCTTTCTTTGTCTTCCCAGTAAAATATCTATGGTAAGAACCATTAAGTACTATAGACTACGATGTAGAAGATACACATTCCATTATCCAGCCAATGAATATCGGTGGAAAATTCATAAGAATAAGAACTTCTTGCCAGAACTCCCAATCCACTGTGTCGTAAGTCTTTTTTATGTCAACCTTCAATATGCATCTAGGGGATCTTGAGGTTTTGTCTCGATTTCTAGTACGATGTATGCCTCGTTCGTCTGAATCTGGTTCCACCCAAAGTGTGGTAATCTTCATATCACTCCTTATTTATGCGGATGATTTGTTGTTATTATCGCGTGGTGATGTTCGTAGTGTCTCTTTGTTTTTGAGTTGTTTGAATGATTTCGGAGACATGGCGGGACATGTTGTAGAACAAAATTATATGCATTATTAAAGCTAAAAATGTGAAACAAAATTTTGGAATTGAGAAAAAAGACTTAACATTTCATCAACATATTTGAAATTGGTCGAACTGGTATGTACATGTAATAAAAAAAATATTTTTGACATAAAAATTAATATTTTTCATTGGTTAGGTTGGATTGGTGATCCATATCATAAAATTTACTAGTAAGATGGTCTCACAAATATTTTGTGAAAATTAAATATTTATTCATCAATTGCAGAACTATTAAAGCCTGAAACAAAGCACTTGAGGTTCATAGACGAGATAACTGTGTACAGCAATTTTTTTATTTTTATTTCTATTTTACTGAATTATTTTTTTAAAGAAAAAATAGAAAGTAATAAATTAACATCGTTTTATGACTTTATTTATATTTTATATTTATATGCTAAAATAAAATGTTACGTGTTAAAAAGATATACGTATGCCTCTCAGCTCACAATGGATCATATTAATGTGGGCGTCCATTAGGCCCATATGAAATGGACTGTGAATAAAGTCATTGAACTAACAAATCTTTTCGGCCCAACGACCCCTAAACCGCATTCATAAATCCATATCAACCTCAGACCCTAAGATCTGAGCAGCTGAGACCTAAGGACTGCCTCATCCCGTCCCCCCTGAGCTGGTAAGCCGAAAACCTAAAGTCTAAACATTTGTCTATTTCCTGCTATTTTTGTTGAGGAATTGCGTTTAGTAACCGAGGATTGCTATTTTTGTTCCCGGATTTTTGCGTCAATCATTTTAGTATTATTTCTATGTCAATATTCAGCGCGTTGTTTGCTTGATTATAGGTTTTTATTGATGATGCTATTGGAATTGTTTTGTTTTATGTTTCGTTATTTTTTTGCTGGTGTCATTTTACCTAATGTGTTATTTATCTGTTTCGTCGGTACGAGAAAACGTGAGATGTTGTTAATAGGTGCGAGGTTGATGGATTTTGTATTGAAATAATTTTTAGTTTGTCTTCTGTTGGGTTCATTCAGCCTGTCTGCAGACGAAGTTGACCCATGACCTATTTTTTGTAATAATTTACTTTTCTCGTAAACTCTGATCTACTTAGCTGACGGATAGTTTTTGTTTAAACTTCAAACTGTCTACAACAGTAGAGTTAAAATTTACCATGTTTACTTGTTTTAGGTAGACCATGGTTAAGCACAACAACGTCATTCCGAATGGGCATTTCAGGAAGCATTGGCAGAACTATGTTAGAACCTGGTTCAACCAGCCTGCCCGCAAGACAAGGAGAAGAATTGGTAACCATATGTCTTGATGTTACCTACCACTATTTTGTTTGGAAAAATGAGGTTACCGTTTTACCCACCCCGTACTAGTTTGGGACCAAATCTAGGATGATATAACATCATAATACTTCTCGGTGTATTTCTGCATTTGTTTTAATCTTGTGCCTCTTGTGCCTTACCAATGTTAAGCTTTACTAATGAAACTAAGGGTTTAATCTTGTTCTTTTGCATCTTCTTTCAGCGTGGTTTAATCTTGTTTTATGCATCTTCTTTCAGCAAGGCAGAAGAAAGCAGTGAAGATCTTCCCCAGGCCTACTGCTGGCCCCCTTCGCCCAATTGTTCATGGACAGACACTGAAGTATAACATGAAAGTCAGAGCCGGTAGAGGCTTTTCTCTCGAGGAGCTTAAGGTAGCTTCCTTTCGCGAATTCATATCAGCGCTTGGTTCTCATGTTATTTTAGTTAATAGAAAATTTATATTTGATCTGATTGAGAATTGAGATTGATTGAACAATTATACACGAGTTTGTCCAATATTCTGTCCATGTTATTGTATTCCTCTAGTGATGATATCTATTCGATCTCGTCGTTGGAAGTTATTGCTGTTTAATTTCATGATGTTTTCTATTTCTGTTTCTTTTCTGGTGAATTGAGCTTGATTTGTTTTAGTTAATAGAAAATGTATATTTGAACTGGCTGAGATTGATTGAACAACAATTAAACACAAGTTTGTCCATGTTATTCTATTCCTCTAGTGATGATATCTATTCGATGTCGTTGGAAGTTATTGCTGTTTGATTTCTGTTTTCTGTTTCCTTTTGGGGATTTGAGCTTGATTTGTTGGGACAGTTGTTATTGTGTCCCTCATGACACCAATTTATTGGTTGTCCTTCATATTGTGACCATTTTAAATCCAAACTGATGATTTGATCTCTGTTGGATTTGTCTCAACCAGGCTGCTGGCATTCCGAAGAAGTTTGCCCCTACCATTGGTATCTCTGTGGATCATCGACGCCGAAATCGATCTTTGGAGGGTTTTCAGACTAATGTTCAGAGGCTGAAGACATACAAGGCCAAGCTTGTTGTCTTCCCAAGACGCACTCGCAAATTTAAGGTATATAATATAATAATTGTGTTTGAAAACCATTAAAGATTATTGTCTGTTGCCTCAGATCTCTCAAACACGGTTCTCTCTACCCCACAGGCTGGTGATTCTACACCCGAGGAGTTGGCCACAGCCACCCAAGTGGCAGGTCAATACATGCCGATTGCACGTGAAAAGCCCACTGTGGAGCTTGTTAAGGTGACAGCAGATATGAAATCATTCAAGGCATACGACAAGCTGCGTCTGGAGCGTGCTAATGAACGTCACGTTGGCGTTAGGGCAAAGAGAGCGGCCGAAGCTGAGAAAGAAGAGAAGAAATAGTAAGTTCTGGTGATGGTAATATCTGGATCTGTTTTGTTTCTATATTTGAGTCTGAATCAAAGACTTCAGGATTTCATTCAAATTGTTAGTTTTCAGACTGGGCAGGGGCTTGGATTATCTTTTTCCCGAGACAGTCTTTACATTGTTCTATTACATGTCCATGGCTCTATTTAGTGAATTTTCCGAATTTGATTTTTTCCCTTTATCTAGTCCTCTCGATTTCTGTTCATCCAAGCGCAAATACTTGTAAAATTTCAATTCGATTTACTTGCCATCTGAGCATCAAGTTTTGACAAAGTGAAGCACTTTTTGTGGTTATTTCTGGCAAACTTGGTTGCGTGGGGAGCCAATACGAACATAGTTGGATGGCATATGATATTCTTGGTAGATTCTTGTAATGCTAGTTTGGTTCTTTTTTCAAGGAGAAAAAATCAAAATCTTAAATGTGTCACAATTATCAAGTACAGGGTCATCGTGGATGGGAATTTATTTATTCAGTGTTTAAAAATGTCCTAAGATAATTATTCACCTTATTTTAGTAGCTAATTAATTGTATATCAATATTATTTTCTTTAACAAAAAATACATGATCCTGAACTTTTTATTTATCACACAATCGAACTCAAATCTCTCGATTGTTACGAGAAATTAATATTAATATTCATAATAAATGAAACATGTGGGAAGCTGATACTTAACGTTGTTTGAACTTTTTTTATTATTTTTTTGAAGCTGTTCATCCCATCATTAGTATTATTACTTGATTTAATGTCGTTCAATACAAAAATTCATCAATAATATGTGTATCATGATTGTACATCACATAATGANAAAAAAAAAAAAAAAAAAAAAAAAAAAAAAATCTATAGCAGACTTAGTTCACGGGGGCATAAAAATGGCAACCATTAATTAGCACCCAACCCATAAAATGATTTCAGAAATTCATATCTTAATAATGTTATCTTTGTCAAACTCTTTGGAGTACACAAAAGCCACACAAAACCTAGGCACTGCAGAAACTAGTATAACAAAAAAAATCGCCAATTAACAATGATGTGAATGGTTCCATAACTTCACTTAAACTAATTGATGAAACAGAAAACCGAAGCTGTACCGAAACTAGCGGTAAGTTCGGAAAACTACGAAGACGCATAATTTCGAGCAGAAAAACTAAGAAGCGATAATGATCCTATTCTTAATTCATTTGCCTGCTGCGACAAGTTTGCTTGATTTTGGAAGAGATTACAGTATATAAAAGAGAAAAAATTACCTGGAAAGAGCGCAGGTCAGTCCGGCGAATCTTCCTTCGAGATGCGAGTTAATATTCTTTTTTCGTTTTTGTCTATTTTTTTTTCTTTTTTTTTTTATCAAATCAAGAGCAATTACAATAACAAATTCAATTTTAAAAAAAAAACTAATTTTATAATCATACCGTGAACAGTAAACTAAATAGATCATATGTATTTCTATATACTATAATTTTTAAAAAAATTTATATATTTTAGACATGTTTAAAACTCAAATCTATCAATTTAAATTGTGAGATATATTTTTATTATGAATTTTTTTAGTGATTAACTTAAATTTATTTATGTAATATTATTAAAAAAAATTATTTATGTAATATCATAGTGATTTTAATACTCTTTTCTTTTTCTTACGTCAAACCGTGTACCTCAAAGATTCAAATAAACCATTACAGACTACCAATGTTTTTCATGTTCTTCCAATAGTTATTTGTTTTTTCATTTTAATAAAATAGTTGTATTTTTATTTTAACTAAGAGAAGTCATTTAAATTAAATTATTTTAAATAAAATGTGTGTGTGTGTGTGTGTGTAATCTAACAATAAAATTAGCATGAGCAAGCAAACTCACCTCGTAATTAACTGCAGCATTCAACAAATCTGTTCTATTTTTATGTTGAGAAAAATAGACTATAAAACAATCAATTACTACAACTAACTCAGCTACAAATTATCATACAACACGAGAATCGTTAATACAAACGCTAGTTTGAAGACTGACTGCGACAGACAATGTTAGACACATGAAGAACACTGATTTCATTTGGACTGTCGGTTTTGCTTACATCGGACCTCAGTATAGATTTGTGAAACTGTTGTCTGTAACACAACGCTCTAGTATCTTCCACCCGTGCATGAAGTTAAAAAATAAATTGTTGTTATTCCCGAGGGCGAGCAAGCCAGAGAGAACTGAGGGCTCGAAGTCTAGAGAAGTAATCGCTTATGGCAAGGAGAGCACGAGCAGATTGGCGAGTTGTGAGTATACGATGCATTTGTTGGAGTGTTTGCTGCCTCAAATTATCTGCCTGCAATAGAAAGAAAATACCAAATCACATATAAGGAAAAATGGAGTAGAGTGGCAACTGTCAATTAACATACCTCACATTGCTAGCCTATCAGCCACACGATAAATGGTACATACGATAATCAACACCAAAGTGGGAGTGCAACAAACAGTGCCCATAAACACTAATGAAACAAAAGAAAATGATCACCTGGCGAATGAAGCCCTCGAGAGTTCCCAACTTTCCCATAGCCATTGCCATTTGACCCATGTAGTTGGCCACATTGCCGGATGAACCTGATGGGCCAAGAGAACCAGCTAATGTCTCAGCCAAGGACTGCTGCAATGCCTCCATTCCTTGTGACAAAGAATCTTCAGCCTGCTGAGAAGACTGTTGCAAGTTGTTGAGGGCCGATATCTGCTGCTCAGTCAATGGTTCTAACTGATTCATAAGAAGCTGCAACAAACAACTTCAAATTTGTAATTTTATATAGAGAACTTTATTGCCAGGTTCCTGCTCTTGTTGCCCTTCCACTTCTTGTCTATTGACATCACATACCAACGTATACTAGTTTCTTATGTTCTTCAATGATAGTGCTTTAGATAAGGCATGAGAAACGACATTACATGCACAATTTTTGCCTAATTCGGATGTTAGAGAAGTTGCAGAAAACAGACATACAAAGAACTCAAACATTACCTTGAGAAGTTCGGATGAACGAAATCCACCAAGCCAAAGGAAGCATCTTTCAGCTGGAGTTTTCCACATGCCCGACAAGATGTGAAAGACATCAGCTTTTGCAGCATCGCCTTTGATCCTGAAAATATCATCGTACTGTGCTACAATGCCCTCCACGATTATGCGAAGTTCACCATCACCCGCATGCGAATTAACAGCACCTCTTAGCTCATTAATTCGGCGGTTGTTCTCCTCCAGCCACCGTGCATATTCAACATCAAAAGCTAAAGCACCTGGTAATATGGAGTCTAAATATAATGGCATACAGACTCCAAATAGCTCAAATCGACGTGCAATATTACAAGTGTATTTTTATGTATCTAGTCACCGAGAAACAAAAACAGTCAACTTCAATAACGGATAAAAGATAAATGTTGCCTCACCAAAATGCTGTTCTTTTGTTGGAAAGAATGAATGGACAAAAAGCATGTCGTATCAACGGAGAGTTACGAGGATATTTCATTCTTATCGGATCAGTACAAAACTTTGTTTGAATTCTTGGAACGGAACAAGTTTGGTCGCATGAATAAATGGATGGGACCCTATGGCTTCAATTAATTATCAGAAAGAAAGAAAAAACAGCTTATGTTCAAACTTTGAATAAGTACCTGGTCTAATTAGACATTTAAAATTAGTACCTGATACGGGAAGGACTTCTCCTCACGAGGTGATTCTATATTATTTTAATGAATCTTCTGTGATAAACTTGTCATTTTATTCATACCCTTGTACAGGAGTTTAAATATTCTAATACTAAAAAAATTGACACAATAATCTTTCCTGTGTCCTTAATTTAGGAATTAAAATTTGCAATGTTAGATCCTTCAGGCATCTTATATATGATTCAGTAAAGGTATAGTGAGTAAGATAAACAAGCATATTACTCGGAGAAATTCATTCAAGTTCTCTCGTAGCAGAAAAATGTAAAGCAAGTTCAAAAGAAAAATTAAATATTAGTTTAGCTTTACCAAGAAAAGAGTGTAAGCTACATGTTCTGATCTACATGGGAGATCATTAACATTTTATTTTATGTTTCACTCCATATTCTTCATAAAATGCTCACCGAAGTTGGTTTCTTCGGTGCCAAGAGGTTAAATATTATTTCCAGGCAGCAGCTGACCGCCTTAATTCTTAAGGCCTAAAAGAAAAACTAAATAACAGCTCCAGTCAAATTGGCACGGGTCAACAGCAGTTAGGCCAACCCATTGTTTCATTTCTTTAATAAGAAAACTCGTGATTACAAGTAATGATCAAAATGGACCCTAGAGCAGGAAACGATCTAACAACTGAATATTTCCTCTCTCCCTAGCATAAGTAGCTACCCACACAATACTTTCTGAATGCATCCAATAACTAACTCTCCCCATTTCATTCCTTTGTCCCTGCAAAAACAACCACCTTCTCTCCCCCTTTGTAGATCCTCCTAAAGTAAATTTTTAGTACAGGAGACATACAACGTTCATCATTACACCAACTACAAGTTATGCCAAAAAATTAGTTCAAAGAATGAGGAGAAAAACTTGAAGCGCAATGCTCGTTTAGCCACTTCTCTGCCTCATCCACAACGTAATCAAATCCAGTAGCACTTTCCACACAATAAGATCTATGTCCATTTTAAATCCCTACTTCCGTTTTCCCTCTATCATCATGTCTCTAGATTTCAATGCACAATTTCCAGAATAATTTAAAATTAAACAACAAAGTATAGCCATCACATAGTTTTTTGTTCTCTGACTTCAAACAAGAAAATCTGTGAAATAAGAATCAGAAGCTCAAATCAAGATTATCATACCATTGCCCCCGCCACTTGCTTGAGATTGATCTCCTGAGCTCGAAATAAATATCCCCTTCAGGGAAAAAAAGCTGCATTCACTAATTTGAAAAACAGTGTAGACTACCACATGCAAAATTTGTAAACTTTATGTAAAAGTAGCACAACACCTGCTGCCTAGCCCTTTGAAGTTCTTGCTCAAGTTGTGTCAATTTCATTCTGCTGCTCTCGAGCTGTTGAACATATGCCTAAATGCCATATAAAGAATGAAGAACAAAGTATGTAAAACATAATTAAAATGGGACCAGAAAATAAACCAAAGATACTTAAAAAGATCCCCAGAGAATCATACAGAAATACAACATTTATGAATCTAATATGTAGTAGTTGTACGTTAAGCAATCCTAAAAACTAATTTTACATTAAAAGAAATGTGCTAATAAAACTAACCAGTCTAACCTTATTGAAAGTATAATAATTTCAATTATGAATAATTTTATTACACACACAATTTTTGTATTGAATAAAAAGTAAATATACTTAATTCCTTTTCTAGCAATAATTTCAAATTGATTCATATAAATAACACTAGCATCTAACATAATGCTTTGTTATACTGGTCATGATGCATTGTTTATCCCATTTTATCTTTCCTTTATTTAAATCAACGTTATTAGAAACTATAGTGAGATAAATTGACTAAATCATGAACTACATCAAATAATATCAAAATAAGTATATATTCTTGCAAAAGAATTATTCATTATGCAAGCAGCATGTGTGTTATTTACTCATTGATATTTAATATGAAGGATCAAAAATAGTAAACATATCTCTAAGGAAAGAAATGGAAGATATAAATGATGCATTAATTAGATGCCTACTTTTTTTCTTAAACGGCTTTTTCTTGCAGCTTCGCGATTTTGAGCAAGTCTGCGTAGAGTCTGCAAACGGTAACTGATGTCATGCTTCTGGATTAAAAATAAATATGCATGTGGTTGTAGTTAAGGTCTAAAAAACCTTTTGATCTCTGGACTTATCACTGCCATCAGAAGCTACTAACACCTGCGACAGATTGTTTTGAAACTGCAGAAGAAAACAAATACCAACAACCATTCAATTACAAACCTATTACGAGGAGGCAGTAAGCATTTAAGCACAAATTAATGCTGCATATTCAAAGACACTTCATATAAAACGTATTACATGTAAGCTAGAGAGAGAGAGAGAGTGTGTGAGTTTCTAGATTGCATCTTATGTATGCATCAGTGAAAGTAGAAAGAAAGGCTTCCTCCATAAAATGTTGCCTAAGTATCAAGGAAATTACCCTCAAATCCCGATCTTCCGTATCAGCATCAGTTGAGGTATCAGTCCTAGGACTGACATCTGCCATTTGGACACGCCACAATCTCCTAGATTGATACTTCAATATGAGTCTGAGTACGTGTATTCAATCTTTAGAAAAAGAAGTGGACCAGAGCCCAATTCGCTGAACATGGAACCAAACTTACGAAAGAACCCTGTAAAGAACAACAAAGTATTTCAATGACTAATAACCAAAAATTTGTTAAGGTTCACACTTGGAGAAGAAGGAGGAGATAATGAAACATATATGTTTCATGATGAAGCTCTATTTCAAAGGTCATACCAAGTTAGCTTGTTTCGTAGATATTTAGTCCTTGACTGCAGGTTTTATTGTTAAAAACTTTCTTGTGTCAAAACAAAAGACTACCAGACTCATAACATCGGCACTAGATATTTTGTAAACCAACTAAACAAAACCAGTTACAGTTTTTGTCCCTTTCCGGGACCATCTTTTTACCATTTCACAACTGTACGAGGAAATTTTTCAAGCAAACACAGCACATAAAAGAATATAAAACATGAAACTAGAAGATCTCAAGCGATACCACCAATTCCATCACGCTTAATTTATATTCAGTTCTTTTTCTTGCTTTACCCCAGAAAAAGTTCCCTTGATCCCCAACCAATAGCACGAAAAACATCAGAAACAAGACATCGATTCGCAGCAATATTTCCGATACAAACAAATATAGAAAAGTGCCCACAAAGCTCAAAATCCAAAATTGACTTATTTTCCCAACCCACGCTTCCGAGATTCCAAATATTACCTCTGGGTTTTTCTCCCAGGCAAAGAAATATAACGACGGGGATAAAAAAAATAAAATAAAATAAAAAAATCCGCCGGTTGAAACTTAGTCAATTGCTTTTTCTCCATTTCCAATTTCACTTTTCGCAGGAAGTTTCGATGAGGTATTCCCTCCGCTTTTACCCGCAAAAAAAGGGCTAACATAATCCGAAAAACAGTAGCGATTCTGACTTGAAAGAAGTATATAGAGATTACCTGATGCCTGAGAGAGCTTGCGACTACTGAGGAGTTCAGATTGAGAAAAGGAAGTAGGAAATATTTTTCATTCTTGTCTTAATAATTAATTAATTAAATAATAATGGTTGCATTAAAAGCGCACTTTGCCAGTTAAGTCATGTGAATCCTTTTTTTTAAANTTATTGTGTACGTGTATTGTGAGGCATTTAACTCCTAATTGTTATTATAATATAATTTGATTAGAGTTAATTAATTACAGCGGAAAACAAGTAAAAATTTTCTTTACAATGAGTCCAAAATGTGTCAATTATAATACGAAAAGTAGTATATAATATAGTATCGTCTAAACACATCACATCATAAAATAAACTCACACATTACTGAAATCAACTACATACAAACAACTCATATCTCCGGGACATACCCCGGTACATAAATACATATATACACTGGGATAAACTACTAAATCTCAACTCAATTATGACTCCCTCCAGAAATAACTTCTTCGGTCTCTTGATAACCTGGAGTACTTGCCATTTTTCACACACAAAGACAACAATAGCTCTCCTTGTGGGTGAGCAAACACTCCCTATGGAGCAACCATAATATATAGAACATGTATCTTCAAAATAATATATGATATGCAATGCATGCATGTCGTGGAGATATCAAGTCAGATGCTCATCTACTGAGCTTGTATCGGAACCAATCGAATCGATATCAAATCAATGCACGAGCTGACACACCGGCCTCGATTATATACTTCATACACTTAATAATATGACAATTTCATGAATTATCGAGAATCAAAATATGATTTACGATAATACGATGCGAGTTCCTTACATATATTTATATTAAAAGTTAATAAATGAAGATTTCCATTTTAGATTTAACAATATAAAATGATAATAATGAAACCAAATAATTTACAGAACAGACTGTTGTGTTTGCTGAGTGAGTAATATATATTATATATTGAGCGATAAATTATTTTCAAAATGTTTTTACTGAGTATATCTATCTCAAATTTCTAATTATCTAAGGCATGATGATCGTTTATTTATTTTTTGATATGCATCATACAAAATTAATTGTTTTCATTAGAAATACTTTGAGTTATCTAATCATATTGATAGCTTATATTTCTATTTTATTAAACTTAAGTAATCGATAATAACTACTTTGGTTTGTGGTATGACGGGTTAGTCTATAATACACCGAGAGTGTTACTCACTTTATTTTAATATTCTTAAATCATGTGAATCTTTCACATTTTTATAGAAGTTAGACATATATATCGATGATCTAAAAACTAATATTTGACTACAATTTTTTTTAGATGATTGTATGTATATTAAAAGTGGATTTTAGTTCCAATACTTTGAAGAATGGACTATGGAGGGTCGTCCAAACCAATTACACTCTAGCTTCGGCCCATCAAAATTTTTGGATCAAAGGGCGACTCAAAATTTTTGGGCCATTTGTTCTGCTTTGTCGTATTCGTATTTGCAAATTTAAAATAATTGTCGGACGTATTATTTCACACACATTCCACTCTTACCAACAAATTTCACAAACTATGATCGAGCACAAATTTTAGAAATTAATGAACCAATGTAGTATCACGGTTTCACGAATGATTGTGAACCACTTTCGAGTTTTCTACGTTCAGTTCAAACAAATGGTGTCAAATATCAATTTCAAATACTTTTCATATTCTAAAAAATTCGTACTTATATTGTATTGAAGTTCTTCTATTTCTTTTCAAAACGAAAGAGAGTTTATATCATTTCTGGTTGTGAAACTTGTGATTTAGTGTGTTATTATCATAAGTCGAAATTGTTGTATTTTGTGAGAAGATTGTCAAATTTCGAAAGCAGAAAAAGCGTGACAAAATACTTTTAAATAAATATTGTTAATCATTATCCTCGATTTTGTCATTTTTAGTTGCTTTCTTGAAATATTTCTAAACAAATTTCACAAATAATTAAGCCCAAGCTCATGATCTTAACATATCGTGTTACGAAAAACTTATAATAATCCATCGTCACTAATACAAAAGCAAACACAATTTTTGTACCCATCCAACCAATTTTCGTTAAATTCTAATGTCCGATTCTCACATGTAATGACTTCGCATATATCAGGGATTTGTTTCTTCGCACTTAGATTAATTAACGTGGGCCTATTTTTCCGTTACCTGTAAGATTTCAAAGGAACAGAACAGATCACAATTCCAATGGAAAGGGAAACAGCGATTCGATATATATTATCTGTATTATGTAAAATAAAATGAATGATATGATTTGTCAGGAACAAAAGACGATTAATATTTGTTTCGAATGAAGTGCAAAATTGGACAATAAAATTAACATCTATTCTATTTTATAAAAGTTGAGGACGTGATAAAAACCGTAAAAAAAAAAGACATCAAAATATGTATATCCATTTTTGCCATCTATTATGGACAAATTCACCAAAATTGTTTTTCTATCAAAATTGCAGTGTAATCCCTCACTATTTTTTATAATTACATTTTGATTCTTATTTAAATATAAATAAAATGAATTATAAAAAATATTGTAAAAGTACGCAACGATTAGATCGACATATTAGTTAATTATAAGCTTTCACATTTCAACGACTGCCATTGGTCAATCTAGACCATTGGCCTTTCCTGTGTTTTGAAAATAACCAAATCTCTAATGAAATTTTCTTTATTGTTGAAATTATGGAGTCTTAAACATAATAATTAATAAATTAATGAAAACCCAAGTTGCCAAACTTATCTAAAACTCTCAGACAGGGATAGGAAACTATATTTCCTTGATTTTGCAGTAGATTAGGTTAATTGTCCTCTTCAATACTTAATCCAATTATATTCTTTATTAGTTATTTTTGTTGGATCTCCATACAAATCCTGCATTCCCAGATGTTTTTCACAAACAGAAAATATATGTGAATGCAATTCTGATCTTTTTAAAGAAAAGTTTAGAGGCATGTAGTTGCGAAAACGTGTACAATTTAGAGGTCGAGTTCATCATAGAAAATTACCCTAAATATATATTGAATATCTACATGTATTTTTATGTGAAGAGTACATTCAAAATAGGCAAAAACTTGTGTGAGACGGTCTCACATGAGACTCACTCTTCAAAATATATGTTCGTTCTCTCGGTCATGGAGTACCTTGTATCATTATGTTATAACTTTATTAGGACTAGTTGGAAAAACTATTCAATTAATCCGATTTTTTCGATAATCTCATCTCTAAGTTACTTAGTTTTAGTAGTTTTATTTATATTGGTATATACCATCTCTTACCATACAAGAATTGGCTAATTTTAAGAAAGTAATAGGAATAAAGCCAAAAAAATTGTAGGGTTCTCTTTTCCCACTATAGGTTTAGTTCAATTTATACAAGCATTTTGCACACATTGATTGAATATGTTTAATCAGCCCACTAAAAGCAACTGGGCCAAAATTTACCAGTTTACTATACACAATCAAACCAAACATGCCCTACCAATAGCCTTTCGCCAAATGGCAACACTCTTAATCAGCACCCAACTTGAAGCTGATTGTATCGGCTTTCCACTTCCGGTTCGGCAAGTTCAGCCGTGAGACTTTGCTTCCTCCGCTTTGGCGAGCCGCTATCCAAGCCTGATGAGACCGTCGATACCGTTGATGCCGAAGTCTCTGGTGATCGCCGCTTAGCCGTCACTCTAACGGGCTCCGGCTCATTCAAGCAGATTTTATGCGGGAAATTCAGTAAAGCCTTCGAGCCACGAATTCTGTAAGCTGCTCTGTCGTAAGCCGAAGCCGCTTCTTCGGCCGTTGCGTATGTCCCGAGCCACACCCTCGCGCCCTTCTTAGCCGGGTCCCTTATCTCCGCCGCGAACTTCCCCCAAGGCCTCCTCCTCACCCCTCGATAGTGCCTCCCCGTCTGTCGACCCACCACCGGCGCCGCCATCATCGACGGAGTACTCGGCGAAAATTCTGTTTTCAGTACTGTGGCTATGCTCCGGTCCTCCGGCTCCACCTTAACGTTGTTAAACGGTGTCCACCCATCATTGACGGCGTCACGCAATAAACCGTAAATCACCATATCTTCTGAATCATCGACTTTTAAAGGTAAGTCTCCCCAGGTTTCCGTCAAACAAGGCACCAGACTGCTGAAATTAGAGCTCCGGGAAAACACCGGGAAACTCACCGGCGTGGTCGAATCGGTGAAAACTGGCTGGTACATGAAGTCTTCTCGATCAACTCTAAGCAGATTTGGGTTTTTCTTGAAATTCCGATAAGCTTCAATCAAATTCTGCAAAAGGGCTTCCCATCTTAGATTGGGGTAATGGGAAGGGGTTGAGTATATATAGGTTGAAAAGATAAGATGCATGCAACCAGGCAAAACCTCTGTACTACAGCTCATCCATAAGCACGCGAGTTAAATATTTTTGTTAGTATTTTATTACAAACTTTTGATTAATGCTGTGAACTAATTTTAATTTTATATTAATATTAAAAAAAAACTTTGTACTATCTGTTTGCTGTCGTGAATTTAATGTGGAAGGATTGGATTGGATTGGGCCCATTGAGGTGTTCTGGAAGGAGAGCAAGTGGGCAAGTGGGAAATTGGAGAATCACGTGGCAAGTGGGATTGGAAGACAAGTGATGATGCTGACATCACTCTCTCACCTCATTACTACGTCACTATACGCTTGAACTTATTAAAATTCAATTATTTTTACATCTTAAGATTCATATAAAAAATAATAATATTAAATCAATATATAAAATATATAGGGGAAGTGATGAAAAATCCCCAATCAAAACATTTCTTTGGGTTCACTTCCTACCCACAAAATTATGGTACTATGTCATACAAATTGTGGTACACTTCAAGTGGAAATGTGGTACTAAAAAAGTACCCAGGGACTGAGCACAAAAAAAAAACGCCGGCTGAGGACTGAAGGCCAATTTCTCGAAATATATATCCCATGCATAATCTAGATATATATAATATTTATAAATTATTATACATGTAAGAGCAATTCACCAACAAATCACTTTGTAAGATCGGACCAGCTGCTTTTCATTCAATTCTTGCTCTCGGCTGATATATAAACGGTGACCAAGAACATACACCCATGCACAAGTTAGAATTTATAGATGATGCAACAAGTAAACAAACAAAGATAGAGACACAACACGTTTACGTGGTTCAGCCAAAATGATTTACATCCACGGGAGAGCAGCAACCTTTATTAACAACCAAAGAAGTGGAGTCAGTTACAAATGCATGTCAAAGATGAAGAATTACAAAATAGATTTCTTCCTTCGATCTATCTTCTAGTTCCTCACGCTTTCTTGGTGTGATCTTCCCTCCACTTCTTGCTTCTGCATCCTTCATAGGGTTTTGAGAATTCTTCGAGAGTGTTTCCTTTTTCTGATGCTAGACTCCTTAAGCATACCTTGGGAACCAACTACCGGAAGCTCCCTTCTCCCATCTGCCATCCAACGGTTTTGCATGGGTTTGTGAGTTTCTCCCCAACTCCAAGCACTGGTGATGGCCTGTCCAATATGTTAAGGCCAATAACAAAATGTTTAACTACTCATCCCCTAATCCCTTGACTAGCCAGTTTGGAAAACACTATATATATA
>NC_133320.1:22982303-23022927 GCF_012295235.1 Primulina huaijiensis
AACATCAATTTTTACATTCCCAATTATAGACACTTTTTTATAATCTAATTTCCATTTTATTTTTAAAAAAAAACAAAACTCATTTTCATATTTCGTAAAATAATTAAAACTCCTATATTTTTTGATCTTTTATCGTACACTTAATACCAAAAAATGTTTATGAGACAAAAACTTATACGATGTGTGACAATAAATTTTATTTCCTCTTAATTCCTAAAATTAAGCCAACCGTTTATTTCATTTTAAAAAAATTATTTTCTAGAAACTTTACAAAGAAGAAAAAAATCGCCCTCTTTTGTCCGCAATCGTACGTATAACAAGGACTTCAAAAATATGATTTAAAAAATAATATTGTTTAATATTCTAAACAAAGTGAAAAGTTCAAATTGGGGTTCTTCTTCTTCTTCTTTTTTTGGGTTTTTCTAAAAAAAAAAAGTTTGATAATCTCGCCCATTTACACATTGCAGTCGAATTAATTCATCGACGATATTTGGGCATCAGACTTCACCATAATATCTTCTCGTCCTAACATCATTTCATGGCTTTATTTAAATTCGTTCATTAATTAAAACATAATTTTTAAATCCAAAATAGTTATAATTTAAATTACTGTCGGGTCGAATTTCATTAATATCGTTGAAGATTTCATTTGAATTGATAAATTTGTTTTGGACGTATATATTCCTTTCGAAGAATGCATTTCAAATGACACATATATTTGATGTTTTAAAATAAACAACAGACACTATTGAAATATGATAATTTACTAAGCAGTGGATCCAAGATTAAATTAAATTTCATCTATTTAAGCAAACAAAAGAATTTGAAATTCATTATCTCAAATTCATCAATTTAAATACGATCTAAAGCACATATGCTAGAAGTTTTACTATCTTGCAGCCGCAAACGAACAATCTCGCAAAAATTTCAACACAGAAAAAAAAATGCATTAGTGCATTTGGAGTAAAAAAAAATTAAAATCAAATGACCTAATTCATAATCTAAATTTATCATATCAGTTTGAATAGTTTCGAATCCGATAAATTAGAAAATTCATTGAATATTGCTATTATTGAGGTGGGAACATTATTTCAACATTAAAAAATTTGAAATTAGACTTTAATGCATGCATCTGATTTACACTTGAATGGCCTTTAATTTGACCGAAGGGATATTATAATTAAGCTTAAATACATTATGTTTTGTCCAAACTTATATGTCATGCACACACATGCGATTACGTCAGACAACTTTTGTACAAACTCCAAAATATATCATATTATTTTAGGTTATTTTTTGGATAGATAGATTTGAAATAGATTGATTTCTATTATAATTTTATTATTAATAATGAAATAATAGGTTAATTCTTAAATTCATATCTTATTTATTTACATATTTGTTACACAAAATAGAATTTATTTCAAATACATCGATTATTGGGTGAACTTATAAACATGCAAAAGTGGAAGTTTATAGTCTTGCTTCTTTAAAACTACAAACATATATGTGAAATACATCCATCCAAATGCAGAGTAAATTGCATCCAAGCCCTAGCCCCTTCTAACATGTTGAAATGACACAAAACTCTAAGAAATATTTATAGACATCGAAGTCCTTAATAAAGCATTCAAAACAGACAAGGTTCGTCGGGCCAGCTCATCCGCCATCAAAAAAATTAGCGGGTTAGATTACAGTTTCAATGGCCAGTTTGGATGTAACATCAGCATTTTTGGGTTTTAGTATATGACAAGTTAACAATTTTCGATGACACATCAATATTTTTCGACGTCATGACAGTATTTTCTGGTGTCTTCAGCATCTGACAAGTCAAAACTTTTCGATGTTACGTCAACATTTTTCGATTTCATGTCAGTATTTTTCGATGTCACGTCATCATTTAAAATTGTCACATCAACAATTGAATGAAAATAGTCGAAAATTAAAATGTAATCTAATAAAACCGCACTTTAAAATTTAGCGGACAAAATTACGCAATTAAAGTTAGTGGACAAAAAAATATATTTCTTTTTAGATTTTGCAAGGACATTTAAGATATTTTGAAATAGTAAACACAATTATCTTGTAAGTTAAAAACATACATAATAATATATTATTCATCTACATACTCTACTCATCCCAACTTTATTTCTATTTCATCACCCTTATTACTCATCTCTTGTTCAAATAATATCAAATGGTATTATGGACTTAAAAGCTTATAAATATTTTATAGGGGGTTTTCTGTCACTTCAACATTTCACGAGAGACTTGCATGTACTTTACTAGATCAAATTCAAACATCAGATCTTCATCAACAGTCTCCGGCTCAACATCCGCCATGAGACACTAGACCTTCTCTTCATCGAAGTCTCGGAGCATGAAGGGTGTGAATCTGAGTCCGCTGACATGCTTTTGTTATCCTCAGCAACAAGCACCTTTTGATCTATCTTCTTCTTAAATTATTTCTTCTCATATCTCGATCTTTTCCTCATATGGCTTCTTATTGTCTTTTTTGGGCCTGTTACAATCTGCAATGAAATGACCTTTCTTCTCACTGTTAAAAACAACTTGATTATCATTCACTACAAGAAAAAAGGCCTACGACAACGGTTTTTCCCCGTTGTTGTAGGCCTTTTAAAACCGTTGTTAGAAGTCATGTGGTTAAAGGGTGTGCTCAAAGACAACGGTGAAAAACCGTTGTCGTAGGTATACAAAAGCATTGTTAAAGGTCATGTGGTTAAAGAATTCACTAAAAGACAACGGTTCTGGAGTGATGTTGTAGTTACAATTTGCGACGGTCTTTAAACAACCGTCGCAAATTTATTTGCGACGGAAATCATCGTTATCCGTCGCTAAAATTAGCGACGGGCGTAATAAAAATTGTCGCTAAATAGCGACGGTTTTATACACCGTCGCTAAATTTAGCGACGGTTTTAATTCAATTTCGTCGCTAATATTAGCGACGGTCTTTTATACTTTCCGTCGCTAGTTTTGTCAGTAAAATAAAAAAAAAATTCAGTCGAAAATATTATATTCTTGATTTTAAAAATTTATTAAACTTTAAAAAAAACGAAATTAAAATTGTGTAAGAGAGAAAAATTTTAAGTGTTGTGAAGTGGTAAAAATTTATTAATCTTTGAAGAGAAAAACGAAATGAAAATTGTGTAAGTGAGAAAAATATTAAGTGTTGTGAAGTGATAGGGTAGAAAATGGACTGAGGGTTGGGATATTTATAGACAGTTTGCGAAGGTTTTGATTAAACCGTCGCAATTAGCGACAACTATTTTTTCAACTGTCTGCCGATTTAAAATTAGCGACGCTTTTATAAGAACCGTCGCTAATTAGCGATCGGCGACGGTTTAATAAAATNAACGATTTTTAAAAAACGTTGTCGTAGGCAAAAAAAAAACGCTCATAGACAACGGTTTTTAAAAACCGTTGTCGTAGATATATCAAAGACAACGGTTTTAAAGAAACTGTTGTCTTTGAGCGGGTTTTTTTAGGCTACGACAACGGTTTTTGTTAAAACCGTTGTTAAAAGTAAAAAGACAACGGTTTTTGTTAAAACCGTTGTCTTTGATGTGTTGTTAAATAGGATTTTTGTTGTAGTGATTATCTTGATACTTTTTACGGCATGAATTTAATTTAAATTGGTTCTTCCTCATAATTTTGCTGAACTTTTTAACAAATAATGACATTTATTCATTGCTTATTTGATCTGCAGATTATCTGTTGGAATATTTTTTACTAGCGGTAGGAGTTTAAGTCATGACGACTAGAGCTTTGGTGGGTCATGGAATAGAAGGCTCCTCTTTTGTTCGAATCCCCAGCTCAAACTCATATGCTTTCAAGTTCGCAAATAGGTCATGAAGCTCAAACTCATGTGCTTTCAAGTTCGCAAATAGGTCATGAAGCTCGAGTTTGTCGAGGTCCTTGGACTCCCTTATAGCTACCACATTTACATCTCTTTCTAGGCAAGTTCATAATTAGAGTTTATTTACCAAGTGATGCAAGTTCAATAAAAAAAACTCCTAAATTGTTCATCAAAATCATTCAAAGTCTCATCGAGCTTCTTCTTTGCATTGTCAAAATTCTGAATTACCTTGATCAACTTGTTCTACTTCGCATGATCATTTCCCTCTCAAAGTTGGGTCATCTTCTTCAAGATTTCTTTAATGGCTGAACATGTCTTGATTTTAGTGAACATATTCTTATCGAAGGTCTTGTATTTATTCAAATTTTCTTTCTTTTTGTCCTTAGCGTTTCACCCTGATATATGCTTTTCAACCAGTTGAGGCACACCCTCGGATATGGCTATTTTTGTGTTCGCTTGAATATTTGCATTGGACCGCCTGTAAATGACACACCATATGTCGTCATCATACGCTACTAGATGTGCCTGCATGAGTATTTTTTAATCGTCATATTCTTCCTTCGAGAATATATGGATCTTATGAAAAGATGTTGGTGATATTATTATATTATAAATTATAAATTTTTATTTAATAAAATATAAAAATAATATAATTTTTACAGGTTCAACGGGTCAAACCCGAATTGGACCATCGGATTCACAAAACAAGGTGAGACGAGTTTAAAGTGAGGCGAGACCATGAAACAGATCTAAGTTGGCCAAACCTACCCTAACTCGTTCCGTCGTAGTTCCTAATTTCAACTTGTTGACAATCATTGCAAAAGAGAATCTAATTTATTGATCCGTTCTGACCACTTATTTGAAACTACCGCCGCTTGGTTGTGATTTCGGTTTTAAAATGATATTTTATATAATATTATAGAGATTAAAAACAGAAGATTTTTATGAGATTTCCTAGCAAATAAATATGATATGTTTAGCTAATTTGTAAACTAATGATATTGTTTTATGATAATTTGTTTGGGTTGGGGTGGTATAATAATTAATCATAGATTTTGGTAGGAGTGTCCACTCGGGTGAGTTGAGTGGGTTGGGTCGGGTTGAGCAATAGTACTATTCAAAAACTGCTCAACTCGAAAACTCTCAACTCGAAAACTCTCAACTCGAACTCGAATCAAACCGATCAACCCGATTTTGAATTTTTAAAATTTTTTTTTAAAAATAAAATTAAAAAAATATTTAATTTAACACATTATAAAAAAATCTTCTTCATATATATGATTTAAATTTGAAAGTTTAATTGTAGAAAAATAAAGTATATTTACTAAATCAAATAAAAAATTGTTTTAAAAATAAAAAATATTCAAAATAAATATTAAATTATGAAATTTATGATATAAATGTACAATAAATATTTTTTCAGACATACAATATGTAAAAATATAAGTAATATTTATTAATTATATATTTTTTTAAATTAAAATTTTCGGATTCCCAACCCAACCCGATCATTTTTTTGGGTCAGCTATCGGGTCCAATCCGATCTGACCTGAACCCGAAAACCTCAAACTCAAACTTGATTTTTTTCGAATTGAACCATGTCGGATTAGTAGATCGTGTCTGATTTTGACACCCCTAGATTTTGGATCTGGCGTCAAATTCCATCCCCGAAGGACTGTACATGCTTTGTTTTTTGAAAAGAAAAAAGTTATTCGAAATCGATTTTGATTTCACTCTTTTCTACCATTATTAGAACGCTTATTTGTAAATAAATATAATTTTATTACTAAGTAAAATCCATTTTTAAAATCTTCTTGTGCGACTCAAATTTGACAACAAATTAGTGTTGGACTCTGAATTTTTTTATTTTATTTTAGAGAAACACTGAAGAAGGGGAAAAAAAGTAATCGTCGCACGGCTGCAGAGTCAGTTGCGAGGAAAGGAAGAGAATGCTGGTAAGTATGTGAACCGTTCCAGTACGACAACCATATCCAAAACCTTGTCACATATGTATTAGTTTTAATTTTAACTAATGCATCCACGTACGCATTACGTGTTTTTACAATATTTTTTTTATAATTTACTTAGTTTAAATTTAAATGATGATCAAAATATAATTATAAGAAATAGTGAGGGACTATACTGCAATTTTAATATATGAATTAAAAATAAATAGAAAAAGAAATAAATAAAAAAAAAGACCCAAATAGGAATTGAACCTACAACTTAATGCATAAAAAACAAAAATTTTATTCGCTGAAATGCATATAACTTGCATTAAAATTTTAATACTTTATTAATATATAATTATTAAAACGTACCATGACATCAAAAGTTAGTTACTTTAAGTGTTTCAAACTTAATAGTATAGTATAGATGATGAAATTATATGGCAACGGTATCAAACATCCTGGTATAACGTACTTATTATATTGTAAAACATTGTACATATCAAATTTAACGATATATCTTAAATTTCGGTAGGTTGTTAAACTGTATCGAATTTTTTGACATCGGTATGACATTCAAAAATTTTGGTAGTTCGGTAGTACTATTAAAAAAATGTGATATTTCGATGTGAATAACACTTTTTTTTTATTTTGGTATAGACGACATTATACCGATATCGTATCGAAATTTCGGTATATTAAATATTTTTTATAAGAACAATATGTAGTTTATGTTATACTAATATATCGAAATTTCGGTACGACAACAATATTCATTTTTCGGTACCGAAATTTTTTGGTACGACATATGTTATTCTTTGGAAAATCCAGTATACCGTACACCATGTTAGGAGTGATATACCGTACCGTACCATATTGAAAAATGCATATCATATACTGTACATAAAAATATTTATATCATACTGTAACGAGACTCGGTATATCGAAATATTCAGTATATATAATTAACATATCGATTATAATGAAATACTGATGTATACGGACACCGTACCAATACATACCATTTTATAACGAAAAAAATTATATTTTTTTAAAAAAATTAATTTTATTATTTAAAAATATTATATATTTTTTAATTTATATATATTATTTCGATATTTCAATATATACCAAAAATATCAAATTTCATACTTTATCATGACGAATATTTCGGTAACGATACCATGATATCATACGTAAAATTTCGATAAACTCGATATTTTTCGGTACGATAACTTCAATATACTAAAAACCCACTATTTTCCCCATCCCTAATCCAGCCTTCAACGGTTCCTTTGTGTTTGAGTTTATTTTACGAATTTTATTTCTCATAAGGGGTAAAATTTTCATATGTTTTGACTTTAATAAACATAGAAAAAATACCAAGAAAAATTATTTGTAGGAAATAGAAACTAATAAGGCCTATGTGTTTCATCATTAATTAAAAAAATAAAAATGATTTTAAATAAATTTAACACATATTTTAATTAAAAATAAAATAATTAATATTGAGGCCATTGGCACCTCGTGTGATGCTTCATTTGTTCTGCTAAGACGCTTCACAGGAAGCCGCCTCCGAGCACACAATACTCCAAATTTCCAACGCCTATATTATCTCCACCTTCTTCACTCTCTTTTCCCACTTCCAAAATCCGATCTTCATTACAATATTCACTCAAAAATGGCCACCCCAGATCAAAACTCAGCTCTGGATAGTATACACCAGCATCTTTTTGATGATTTTGGTCTCTTGGATACCTATACTTGTTCTTCGGACTCCCAGATTTCAACAACTTCAAGCAATTCAAGTTCTGTCTTTTCAAGCCCAAACGATTCATGCTCCAGTCCTGGATTTTCTAGCCTATTTGGCCTGAGTAATGACTCCAGATTCATAGATTGCGAAGCGAAGCCAAGGAAAAACTTCACTGAAAGAAAGCCTTCGCTCAATATATCCATTCCTCGAACAAGCAAGGAACAATTCGAAGCGGGACTTGGACAGAATCCCGCCGACCAGCGGCGTTATAGAGGAGTGAGGCAACGGCCGTCAGGCAATTTCGCGGCTGAGATACGAGATCCTAATAAGAAGGGAACCCGGGTCTGGCTCGGTACCTTCGATACGGCGGTGGAAGCGGCGAAAGCGTACGACTCGGCGGCATTCAAGCTAAGAGGAAGCAAAGCCATACTCAATTTCCCACTCGAAATCAGAATTTCGAACACTTGCCCGGTGGCGGAGTTTGCGGAAATTGGCTGCCGGAAAAGGGCTAGGGACAGTGAAGCCGCCGTAGAAAGAGAGGCGAAAGAAATCAAGAGAGAAGAATTAAGTGAAGTTACAGCAGCTGAGCTTGATATAATAGCGGCGATGCCTTTAACGCCGTCGAGTTGGAAGGCTGTTTGGGACTTCGGAGACGGGATGGGCATCTTTGAGATCCCGCCGTTATCTCCACATCCAAGTTTAGGATATCCCAGGCTTACCGTTGTGTGATTTTGGGGCTTCACGGAATTATCCAAGGATCAAAATGCACCTGGCTCTGAAAGTCTGGGGTGGTTTAGAAATTTCAGAAAGTTTCGGGTTGAAAACACAATCAATCATAATTCAAGAGAAANATGGAAATATGTTTTTTTTTTTTAATGGAAATATTTTAACAATCAATCAGTTAAACTATATTTGTAAACATATACACGTAATAGGCAATACTTGTGTGGACGTTCTCACATGTCGTATTTTGTGAGACAAATTTCTTATTTAAGTCACCAATGAAAAAATATTACTTTTTATGATAAGAGTATTACTTTTTATTGTGAATATCGATAGAGTTGACCCGTCTCACAGATAAAGATTCGTGAGACCGTCTCATAAGAAACTTACTCCACATAAAAACATGCTAGGGAAATAAAAAAAATTTCATATTCCCAGTTAAATTTTCGTAAGAGTATTATTAGCTCTCCATCTTTTGCAATGTTTTCCATTTGGGGATTTTCACACTCCATTCATGTTAGTTTCAAGACTGGATCACCACCGTACTTGCATCCGTTTCACAAGCCATGGTTTGTCTGTAAAAAGGTTTGTTGCTCGATAGGCACCAAGAACCACAATAAAGCTTCCGCAATATGGGGGCTAAAAATGTCATTACATCACTAAAATTAGTGTCTCACGAATCAATTTTATAATACATAAGTTAATAGAAATGCACCTATTCCTCAAAAAGGAGCATCTTCCTTGATGTTTATACAAGTGCACATAAGTGGTTGTGACCGTTTAACTCGCAAATCAATAATATACATTAATTTGACAAAAAATATAACATAGTCAAAATGTGAATTTTAGTTCTATATACATTAGGATATGACATTTTTAGTATTGTTTATTTTGTTGAGTTAATTATAAATATGCAATCATATTCTGATATTAATTTCAGTTCTTCTCATCTAAATAACGTAACTAAATGACTAATATTTTTTTAATTTTTTCTAATTACGTAATTAACAAATTCCCTTATGAATTTAAATTATAAAAATGTAATAATGATATTAATAATTTAATTAGTGATAAATATTAAAATTAATCGTAAAAACATTATGACTGATTCAAAAAAATTATAATAAAAATAAAAATATAAAAAATCATAACATATTAAACTAAAATCGACAACGTATGTTAGCTGGTTTGGTTACATGTGGGGTCATGAAGCAATTAAAATTAAACATTTAAAAGGCCCACAAATAAGAATAATTATTCATCAGCCGCCGCCACAAAAAAACAAATTTGGCAATTAATATCTTCACCCAGAATACTATCCAATTCTATATGACCCAATGGATATCTACATATAACCATTAACTGCAACATTTTATTTTCAAATTTTAATTTAATTATGATATTTTAAAATTTGAATATGACACAAGCTTTTTTTTTTTTGTAATAATGAAATTAATAAATAAAACACATTTTTTTTCTTAATTGAAAGATTAAATTCAAGAACATAATTATATATATTAAAACAAAATACGTGATGATAATTTTGGATTTTTTTTTTAAAAAAAGACTTAAATTTTAGTTAGATATTAAGAACTCTTTGTTTTATTAAATAGCATATATTATGTAATAATTCATGTCTACGTCGTCATGTCGCCAGAGCCCACATAATTATTTTTATAATTTTTAAAGACCAAACTTAATTTTAATTTTTTGACAAATTCTAGACGTAGACAAAAAACGGTATGTTTCTTTAATTAAAACGTCTACATAATGTTCTGAATCTCGGGAAGTTCCCCACATGCAGGTGCCCATATACTAAGTCAAGATTATGTTAGATGAGGCGTTAGTCATCGGAACTATAATCACTTGATTCTTGTAAAATGGGCAAAGCGGCACAACAGAATGATGCCTTGTCTTTGAGAAGAATACTGCTTCCATCTGAATTCCATTTCAGATCTAGTGCAGAAAACTCAGGAAAGGGAACATTGATGCAGTATGCGCCTGAGGGTGTCCACATGTATATTTGAGTGCTTCCGGTACAAAAAACTAGGCGTGGAAAGGTGGGATCCCAAGCTACTGCTCGAATAGGATCTTTTTGTATTAAGATGGATGCAAGCTCAAGAAGCTGCACGTCCCATATCCAAAGGACAGTTGGCATGCTGTCATTACGAGTGCATAAAAATTGGCTGTTACTGCTCCATGAAATAAGACCTGCAAATTATTTTGATATATAATTATTCAGAGAAATAGCACTTTAAAAGATAAAAGATATATGTGAGTAGGTTTTTTTAAAAGAAACAAGATATATGCGAGTCGAGACAACGTAAGTGAGATAAAAGATTATCAAATCCATAAAACGGTTTAAAAGAGGCAAAACTTAAGCTCCGAGAGTGAAAAATTCTAGCATTCTTAACAAAAACAAAATGTAAGGAATAAAAGAAAGGGTGAGAAGTCAATGTCTGCACACAAAACTTACCATCTGCTTGGACCAATATCATAATATATTATCAGTTGTCAATGATATTATACATACAAATGTTAAATCATATTGAGTTTGCTTTGATCTCTGGCTCACCTATTCCTTGCTTGGGATTTGGTTTATCTACTGGAGGCTTCTGGGAAGGGAGAGTAATGGGAAGTTCCATAACATCATATCTAACGTGAATTAAAGTTTCACGAGCATTATCTGCAGGAGGGATTTATAAAGGGGAAAAAATTAGATCATAGACCAACTTTCTGGTAAAAGAAGAAAAAATTAAACGCTGTAGGGGTATAAATGATATCATTAAGCCTGAAAGATATAAAGTTGATGAATATGCCACCTCAAAAAACACATACCTACAGTCGCATCAATTTCTCAGCAGTGATAAGATTTAAAAACATGCAGCTAAACAACTTTAATGGAGATTAAGCAACTTAAATAGTTAAACTTGAGTTAAAGCCTTAGAAACTACCAACTTATGTAGCCATGGGCATTTTTGAAATCTCCATCCTTTTACTACATAACTTACTAGTTAGCTCAGAGCCTCAGACCAACTGATGATAAGAATCAAGTGCAACCTAACTTAGATAAGAGCAGCTTAGACAATGAAGTGAAAGACCATTCTTGAGAAATTTAAGTTGTAATAATTAAGAAAAAAAGAAAGTTACTTTGTTATCTAGTTTGATTGCTAAGAGAAGCAATGTTTAATTACAAAAAGTTGGTAAAATTCACATCATTGGACAAAACTGACCCTAGCATGCACATGATAACCGTGGAATGATGGAATGACGATCTGCCATTTATACGATACCCGAGTATATAAAAACAAGCCTTTATATCCCACTAAGTGGGATCGGCTACATGGATACTTCTTTTATGTCATTTTGTTATATTCCCTGCTATATCCTTATTTATATTTAAATGAATTTAATCATGCTTTATCATTGTCAACCAAGGCTTCTTTGGTCTCACTCTTCCTCGATTGATATGTGTATTTGTCATAGTCTCACATCGCCTAGTTGGGACATTTATTGGCCTCCTAAATACATGTCTATGCCATCTTAAATGCGTCTCTCGAAGTTTTTTATCAATAGGCGCAACCCCAACTTTCTTTCTAATGTTCTCATTTCTTATCATGTCCACCTCGTACGTCTGTATATATACCTTAACATCTTCATCACTATTACCCTAATCTTTTGTTCATGTGCTCGATTCACAGCCCAACATTCAACTTCATATAACATAGCAGGTCTAATTGCTATTTTGTAAAACTTTCCTCAAGCTTTAGATGTACCTGATGATGTGCAGTAAATTTTATATGTGAACAAATGTATGAAATATATCATTATCATAATATGTCTTGACTCTCTAATAAATTGAATCAGAACACTTTTGGATATTCATATAAAAATAAATAAATAACACTTTTGGATATGTTATAAACTAATTTAAAATATTCAAAGTATTTTGCACAAAATACAACAATCACAAATACATTACCAGTTGTATGGAGAAACATCTTAAATAAATTCGAGGCAATTATAACACTTACCAGCATTTCGTTGAATGAATTCATCATCTAGTGATAATTCTGACATATCAAGCTGCAATGGCTCATCAACCTCCTAAATGGATATAAGTAAAAAATAAAAATCAACTAAGTTTTTTTTTTTAAAAAAAAAACTCCATGATCGTTATAAAAATGCAAGGGAAATATTAAACCTTGAAAATGGCAGCACCACAAGGGCCACGAACAGTAGATAGATGTGTAAATTCTGCAAATACTTTCCATGTCAAGTGATTCAAAACCCGTATCATTTGGTCATAACTTCCTACTGCTAAGAATTGGCTACACGGCGACCAAGATACACTTTTTACACCCAATCCACTTTCATATGCTTGATACTTGGATAAACACCGGCCATCTGGTGAATATATAAGAACCTACACCGAAAAGACGAACATATAGACCATTTCTAATAACAACACACTTAAACACGGACAGAGAGGAACAGTATCTTGCACATTTATAAAGACAAGAACAAAAAAGTCTTAGAGATTTTGTTCACCTTCCACAAACATATGAGGTAATTCCACAGTAAAATAAATCAGAAATATTTTTATCGAAGAAACGAAATGGACAATGACAACTGGTTGCCACATGCTAGACTGAGTTATTCTTTCCTCTACTATGACTATGCGTCTATGCACATGCACTGATGCATATGTACTGCCTCAGGTATAAATAATAATACATATAGTCAGATTTGGAATTTTCAGAGCTGGAAATGTATATAATGTGATACGCTGATATCAATAGAGGACCAAAAAATGTATGAAAATTTGGTATGACACAACATCAAGCAAATTACCTTGTCAACAGTTCAAATGGAGGCAAAGATGCTACATATTGTGGAGCACTGATATGTCAGTGAGAAAGAATACCTTGTATTCAAGAGGGGAATCCCATATAACTATGGCGCTATCATCTGGTGACCACTGAATATCAGCTAAATCCAATGTGTCAACTGCAAAAACACCCATAATCTCCCAAGTATAACAGGAAAGCAGATTGACATAGTCCTTGCAATCACGTCTGGTGCATATAGCAGCAAACTTTCCGTCTTTAGTGAATGATACTCCCTTAGATCCATGCTTTGGCCATTGCACATGTATGCATGCCGTATTTAACAATGACCAAACAGTTAACCGCAACTGAAACTCAGATGTGGTAAGTATGTGCCTACTGTCAGGACTCCACTTAGCATAGGAAATACCAGCAGGACCTTCGTCTATTTTGCATGTCCATTCTGGTTGTGTCAATGACCAAGCTTGTATCATAGGTCTCTTAAAAAGACCGCAAAGCACGTATTCAGAATCAAGGGCCCATTCTATGTACGTTATTTTGTCTAAGCATGAAAATAATTGCACGACCTGCAAATTAAATTTATCATGATCAAAACCAATTCAACTCTAAAACCCTGAACAGCCCAAGGATTTCCAAGCAAAACTAAATTCAATATTTTCCAACTCAAATATCATTATGTCGGTAGCAACATTTACATACTGAGTATCACTTTTTTGTGATTGATCACTCAACTCAGGAATGATTGCTAGAAAATCCTTCCAAAGAAAACAACACGGGTGTAGAGCCTAACACATGCCAAAATGAATAAAAGTAGCAAAAAGTTTTATCATCTGTAGACTTCTATGAATGCATTTAACTTCAGCAAGCTATATTTTTTTCTCTTTATAAGGAATAAAACCATTTTTAGATTTCTCAAGCATTTCAAAATGTAAACTCGAAAAAAGAACAAAAGGATCCTAGAAAATAAACAGTTTTGGCTTCAAAATGTATTGGGTAATTCAATTGTCTCAACCAAAACTCAACAACCCATCAAAGCTTAAACTTGAAAATTTGCATCAACTGACAATTATATAAAAAGTCGTTTCAAATAAATTATTTTTAAAAAAATAAAAAAATACAAGGAGCTAGCTTTACCAAACGACAAAATCAAGCCAAACCCATAAAATTCATCGTAAAAAGTTCAAAACCCAGCTACCTTAAGAGTAAGAACATCACGAATGACGAGGCGATAATCAACAGCAACCGCCAAAAACCTTGCATTGGGAGAAAACGAACATGGCCCCGTCTGCTTGAAAGTTTCAGTAAATTCCATTTAACAACCCAAAATCTGATTAAATCGGGAGAAAACAAAGCTTTGGCTGATAATGCGAGTGGATCTAGGAATTGATTCGAGGGATCTGCTAAAGGGACCGGTGAAAATTGCGTTCATGTAAAAGCTAAAAAGAGCTCCAGAGAGGTTCAAAATTTGAAAACACGGATATATATCAGATTGTAAAGTAGGAGAATTTCTACAAATTCTTCACAGTCAAATCAACATGTTCTCTTTTCACCCATATATATTGTTAACTTTGTCGACTTGCTCGTCTCGGCAATCTCTTATTAAATATTATTTGGGATTTTAATTAGTAACTGTAATTTTATAAATTAAGATTTAACCAAAAATAAATTTTATTTTAATAAACTGGTCATTAATCAAATAAAATATATTAACCATCTTAATTTGAATAATAATTTAGATTACACAATGATGATTGAAAGATGTTCTTCAAAATATTTGTTTAACCAAACAATTTAGAAAAAAAATAAGGAGAAAACATATACTTTTCCAAGGTTGGTTCTTATGTATTTTGAATACAGATACATAATACGTCATTTTAAGTTTTAGGGCAAGAGTTGCATCATGTTTGAGCAGCTATAAAATGGATGAACCGGGTTGGCAATTTCCCAACTTCCATAGTAGCTGGCCAGCCCGCCCAACTAATCCGTTCTGAAAGTTATATCAGAACAGGCTCGGGCATGGTATCACACCACACACGAGGCTAGATTTAAGGACTTCACGCTCTGTGGCCTTACTAATTTTGTAATTTAAATTTCAAAATGCACATTTAACATACAAAACCACCCAATTTCTTCTCAAGTATTCAAAGACAAAACAAGGTTTCTGGCATGGAAGCTAGGCTCTTCAGGGTAAAAGATGATTTAAATGATTGAAACCAAGAAAAAGATTGTCCTAGCTAAAATGAAGATTACAGCCCTTCAACGAGTGCAGAACACAAACCAACTATAAAAAAAAAAGTAATCTCTGGTTCATCAAAACATTGAGTTAGCCAGTTCAAATACATCGGACGTGACTTGGTCATAGTCGCCCTTCAACTTCTCTTGGTCATCCTGGCCAAGTTCCCCCTTAGCGGGCTTTGTCAGCACCAGAACACAGCAAGTTGGTCTCTTGGTAGCTCCTGCATTCGCCAGGTCCTGAAACATTGAGAAACTGTTATTCAATGAAGATAACATTTTGATCACATTTGATATGATTTCAAGCAACTCAATGTCAACCAAAGATGTGATAATCCTGCAACATTTGTGAAAAATACAGGTTCTCCCATCTCCAATGACCACTTGCTTCGGTAACCCTTGCATGTTTTAGCCTCAATAGTTAATGTTTCTACTCTACCTTACCAGGACAGATGATATTATTCCAACAGCACAAGATTAAGATCCTCCTAACCGTAAATTTTAACATGAGAGCAAGTAAAATTGACTTACTTCCTTTGAAGGAACATAGATATACGGTATGTTAGCTTCTTCGCACAGGACAGGAACATGAGTGATCACATCTATTGGCGATATGTTACCGGCTATAACACATAACCTGCCATAGTCACGTGCACAATTGATGTCAAAACAATGTTCCACAGTAAAATAGCAGGTGAAATCTTCAAAGGACATACATCATCAGTTCAATGAAGAGGCGCATTCAAGACAATGAAAGTAGGTTATTTTACTGCTTTTTAATTGAAGAAGAAAATACCCTTTATTGCCGCGGCGAATACTTTTGACAACTTCCTTGACCCCTCTCTTCAGGCACTTGTGCTCTGCAGCTGCAATTTAATCCGAAAATAAACATATGTACAGAACCAACCTCGAAATACATACAAACAAACTAAATTATGCATCTAAAAGAATAATCTACACTACATAAGAGGTAAATGGAGACCTCTGCGGACAAGTTTGAGTGTGCGTTTGCATAGTTTTTTCCCGGCCAGTGGCTTAGCGATCGGGGCGAGAGACGAAATCTTCTTCTTCTCTTTCAGAGACGACTTCTCCGTCTCGCTATCGCTTCCCATCTTTTCCGATTGTATGTGCGTCGACTGAGGAATTATTAGGGTTTTAGCCTTTTATATTTAATTATTTATGATTTATCTATATTAATATTAATTAAACATCAAAACTTTATGGTATTTAATATAATATAATCTTTTAAATAATAATAAAAATACACCTTCCATACAATATTCCAATGAAGAACTGTGTTAAAACAAAAATTCTTATGATATAATCTCTCGTTCAATTTTGTAATACAGATCTTTAATACAATACAGTTCATTAAAACTATTATTTTTTATGCAAAAAATATTTACTTTTATTGGTTCATGCAAAAATATTAATTTTTATACAAAAAAAATTTACTTTTATTGTAAATATGGATTGATTCAACCCGTCTCACAGATATAGATCCGTGAAATCGTCTCACAGTAACATACTCATATTAATAAACAAAAAAACTATTGTGAGACCGTCTCATAAGTAAATTTTGTGAGACAGATCTTAGACTCGCCCAACTCATCAAAAAAATATTTGCTTATAACAAAAGTATTACTTTTCATGATAATTATGGATCAAGTCAACCGTCTTACGGATTCATAGATAAAAATATGTGAGATCTCAAAAGAAGACTTGCTCAATGGACGGTATACCCTCATGCGTTTATAAACTACTCTATATTAGTTTTAATATTCAATGTGTGACATTTGTAATATTGTTAATCCCTTGCGAAGCCAAGGACATCCAAAATATTGGTTCAGTGTATACAACAATATATTATAATTAATAAAGAAAAAAAACATTGATTAATCGACAACAATAAATATCTGTCATAAAGTTCGAACATAAGCTACACACGGTAAGAAACAGCTATTAATTTATGAGAAACACTAGAAAAAGGACAAAGAACAACACGTACAGAATCCACAATCAAAACAAAATTATGATAGAAAATATAAATTCTACCGTAGAAAAATATTCATGAATTAATTACCGATCACAAAAAAGACAAAACAAGACACAAAATGTAAAAATAATTGAATGATAGAAGAACATTGAAAAAAAAATCTATAATTTAATGAAGTTTTAGATTTTGTAGAAAACAAGGAAAGTGAAATTGTAAGCAATATACTGGAATGACGGTTAACCAAAGTGTGTGAAGTTCGTGACTCATGAGAAAAAAACAGTGTACATAAGATTAAAAACTATCTATCTTGTTAGTAATAACAAGTAAAAATTTATAGATTTGAATCAAAAAGTCAGACCTATAAATTATTAAGGAAACAAATTTGTTGTTTTTGGGTTTAGTGCGAGGAGCTAACATGTAATATTAGCAGATAAAAATTTAATATTTAAGTATAAAAATTATAAAATATATGTGTGTGTGCGCGTGCGACTTTCACTAACCTTTTTAGTCTTAAGTGAATGCATCATCCACTTTAATATAGCCTATAAATTTTATCATCGACACTGATTCAATGATAATAATTTTTTGGTGTCCCTTTATAATCGACACAAATTCAATGATAATATTTTTTTGGTGTCCTTTTATGTCGATTCTCAACGAGAACACTAATATTAAGTTATAAAGTCGAGAGAGGTATCATCCAAAAATACTTTCTAATGAATGGTATACTTTCATGAATTTAAAATTATTATTTATTAATTTTAATATTCAATGTAAGAGACAACAATAAGAGTAAATCACAATCACAGTATTTTTATTTGATAAAAAAAAAAATATATATTTTAATCATATATTTATCTAAGTTCTAAAAAACAAAATGTATAACGGAGCTGTAAGGTTAAACTTTACAAATTTAAATAGCAAAAGTGTTTTTAGTTTTATTTTAATTTTAATTATATTACGTCAATCAATAAATAAATAACATATAAATATATGAAATTTAAAAATAAACATATAAATTTTAGAAAATTTTTCATTGATAACCATTAAAAGACATTTAGGTGTTTTTTTTAAATACATATTAATAAATATTAAAAATTTAAATTTAATATAAAAAAATAAATAAAAATTAACTTAAATTTTGATAAAATGTTTATTTAAATCACACTTTTCGTACTTAATGTGATCAAAACTTAAGTTATACACTTTTTCCAGCAGAGTAAACATCAAACGTCCCGCGAAATAAACCAAGTGGTATTCTTCATCGCCTTCACAGGCAACTGGTGCTTTTTGTTTACTTGGAACCGCCCATCTTTCGGCCCGCACGTCCTTATTCAGTTCATGAAGCCAATCCTCGTATGATTGGAATGCAATCTATGAATCAAATTTTCCCATCTATGTTAGAAGTACCACTTCGGTTTTAGTTCCTATTCCTTTTTTCTCAGGTCGTTATACTGATACCATTGGCCTCCAGCATCGCCAACCGGCAAAGGAGGTCGAACAAAAATCTCAACCGGCTTGGGGAGATGGACGTTTAAAGCTATCAATCCACTCTCTTCTACTTCACTTGGATCAGATGATTTAAGAAACTGGCTGAACGGTTCAATAGATATCCACCCGAGCCCTGATATAGCTACATCACAGGCAGGCCTAAAGAGGAACAAGGATGTAGAAGAGATAAATTATGGAAACGAATTTTTCTGCACACAGTCAGTGAAATCGCTAAACCTTGTTGAGTTGTTATTAAAAAGTTTGACATGGTTTAGCGGGACTATATGTACCTCTCAATATCTTGATATCTCAGCTGCAAATCGAGCTTTGCTTCAAGACCTGCCCGGTTTTCCGCCTTCATCATCCCAGTTGGTGGTGTCAATAAAGTCCCAATTTCTTTCTGCAACCATAAATTCTGTAATTCTTTCAAATGTATCGAAATAAACATAGCTCCAGATTCAGGAAATTGTATCAAATAGAGAAGATAAAGGTTCACAACTTTTTCATGTTATAAAGGTGCCGGCTTACCCTGTAAAATTCTTCTGCCTCTTCAGTGGGTACCATATGAAGTTGCAGTGTCTTCGTTCCATAGAACGTTAAACGTATATCTGGAAGAACCTAGAAAAGAATGCAGAAGTCAATGGAGAAATCACAAGCAAACTCAATCCATCTAATAATTGTATTTGCACAAGATGATGAATTGAAAACCTTAATAATATCAATTCTGACTAGACCACCCCAGAAAATAGAGAAACCAATCAAGCCATTTGATCTGATGTGATCCGCCATTGACTTGTCCAAACTAAGCTGTGGGTTCTATCTTACACCCGGAGGCAAAAAAAGAGCCACAAAAGGGGAAAAGAACTCAGTATGCAAATATACCAGGCAGAAAATTTTACAGAGAAAAGATTGAAAAAAACAAAAAAAAAAAAAGGAAGTGGTAGCCCTCGAAGTCGACTTTGGGGTGCAAGAACAGGTAGATCTTCTGAGTGGACCACAGCAGCTTGCCTATGCTTAAGATGGACCCCAGGTGTGTCGTATAATTTCTACAAAGAGAAGGATAACAATTTTCTAATTTTGCAGAATTGTCGTAAGGTACATATAAAATAAGTAAAATCACAGATTGTGGAAGACATAATTTCTGATGACAGGCTTCGATAAGAAAATAGACTATGATTGGAGATAAAACAATTAACAATTAATGGGATTATGTTCGATCAATGCTCTCGGCATATCCCACTAACCAACCATTTATTCTTATTTAGAATTTAACTACCAACCTATGATGAAGCATCTGGTCTATTTGAATAAAAAGTTTTTTCATACCATGTAAGTATAAGAATTATAGAATGATGCAAGGAAATCCAGTTAATGGTGTTAGCAGATTTTCTAACATTAGCTGAGCCATGTTAAATAAATTTAGTACGAAAATTACTCTCTTGGTTGCATGAGAATTAACTGGAGGACAGACATCATCTGAAAAAGTAGTAGAAGTTGTTGAAAATGGGAAAAAACCCTGCGCTTAATTTGAAGTCCCAAGCTATAGACCTACCAGAATGTAGACATTTCTCCCCTGCAATAAAAGAAATGTAGGGTCAATCTAAGAGAGAAGCAGAAACGAATTACACTTATTTCCAGTAAAGACTGAGAAATGGTTAAAAATTTATTAATATCAATATAACAATTGGGAAAGAAGCAAAGAGTATATGGGGTTAGATCATCCCAATTCCCGATTGTCCAATGAAATACCGGAGTACAATCCCAAGAAAAATACCAAAGCAGTAATTACAAATTTTTAGAAAACTGAGATCACAATGAAGTATGTCAACAAAAAATATTGTGTTTCAACATAAGCAAAAAACAAGAATTTACTTAGGCACAACACACAAATTCAGACAATTTGTCTGTTCAATTCGAGAATGATAATGGAAACCAAATCCATAGTATAGCCGACCTTTTTCTCTTTCTGAATTTCAGAAACCACTCCAGTGATGCCCACTAAAGACTTTGAACTTGTTAAGTGTACAGATTACACTGCAACATGAGTATTCTGCATCAGCGAAAAATGTCTATAGCCTCTAAAACAACATATGAGAGCGGAATATCGCCGAAAGACAAGAAGCACATGATATAACTGACAAAGTGGCAAACATATCCATTAGGACATGCTTGCAAATCTTCAAAGGAAACCTTTACATGGCAAATTTCACACTTCAGCTTCTTCTTCATAGTTGCCTCCACAACCCAGTCACCAACACGATTAAGATCAGTCCCTTTTGGAAGCAGATCAACCTAGAAACATTTAGCATAAAAATTTGTTTTCTTGAAATAATCTATAACTCCCAAAGCCATCAGAAAAGGGTAGTAATTTCATCGAGTAACTACAGGAATTGAAACCATGTAATTTCAACACCTTGGTCACTACGAGTATAATGGGATTTGCTCCAGCAATATCACGAAAGCGACTCAAAAAGCTGCCGCTGAAATCCACTACATCAACCTGCAGATGATTAGTTAAAACTTCAATACATGGGAACAAGATATAATCTAGAACTGCATTACTGAAGAAGGAGGTCTCAAACTAATAGCCATCAGGCAGCACAAGAACTGTATTATCACCAATTTGACAATTAGAGCTTTCTCGCGGCGCAAATGTGACAGCTTTTCCCTAAGCTCTTCTGCTGTAATAAATTGCTTTCCACCAGCATAACCTCCATTTCCACCAACAGCAATAATCATATGTCCATGAGACAAAAGTCGACACCTCCCACATATCACCGTTCTTAGCTGCCTATGCTTCTTTTTCTGCATACCATCCCAAATAAATTTATCACCTAACAAACAACCAATTTTAAATTTAATTTTTTTAAAAAACATTAAAGCAATTTAACTAGCAAATTACTTTATTAATTAACTGATACCAAGTCATAAGTTTCGGGTTCCACGTAACCCGGGGAATCGTGTTCAGTAATCTGTAAAGGGGCTCCGCAGCCATAACAACTATGAACTGTAAAAGAAGAAGCCTTGTCTTTATTATTCTTCTCTTTGTTCTTCATTTCCGACAGCATGGAGGCGGAAGCAGCTGACGATTGGTGGCGCTGGAGGAAGACGTCTCCACGGGTCGATGAGGATGGCCCAAGACCATCGGGTTCGGTCGAAGATGGATAAGATTCTGCATTTATTTCGGTGGATTTGCAAACGATAAAAGATCTTGGACTGTTGATGTGGAATTTGAATAAAGGTGGTTTAGGAAAAGGTGAGAAGGGGAGATTGAAAGGGTTTTAGGCGCCAACTCCATCCAGGATGAACTTGCAAGTATGAACAAATTCGGAACAAACAACAATGGCGTGTCAAGAATGACTTAATAATATTGATACAAATATATCATATAAAATTAAAAATTTTAAAATTAGTTTAGACCAAAATTCCAGTTAAACAAAAATAAACGATTAATATTAATACCATATTTTTAATATTTTGCAATGATTTTGATTCAAAAAAAGATTGTGTCATTAATATATATAATTGTTATACATGTCTGGATAATCAAAAATCATATATAAATATTAAATCTGAAACATTTGATACTCAAATATCATACATTAATACTATATTTTCAATGTTTTGTATCGATTTTAATCCAAAAAAATCCGTGTCATTAATACTAGTACTTATTATACATGTTTTGATATTCAAAAATCATATATTAATGATGGATACGAAATATTTGATACTCAAATATCATATAATAATACTATATTTTCAATGTTTTGTACCAAATTTCATCCGAAAAAAATCACGAGAGCTGAAAAAGTGCAAAAATATTTTTTGAAAGAATCAGAGACGGTGGAAATTTTTTTGTCCGAGGACTGAACACAAATAAAAATATGCTATTGAAGGTTTACTGATCCATATGCAAATATCAAAGAAGAATTATTTTTTAAACTGTCGTATTTATGAGTGAAACGTAAAATAATATTTGTTAAATTTCCGCTGAGAATGAAATTTCCCTATTTTGAGTTGAGCATATCGAAAGTCAGTCTCACTTGCACCCCCAAGGAAAAAAATTCAATATGCAAACCACAAGAAACTTTGGCTTCTCAATCACTAATAATATCTGTCCTCTTCTGTCAACGATCATTGGCGCAATGGCGCACTTTTTAATCTGTCAAATAGTTTGAACAAAGTTTACGAAATATACTATGATAAATATTTCCTATTTCAAGCACCCGAAGCAGCCTATAAAGCCCGCATCTCTACATGAACTTGCTCCACGCCATTCGAAGAGGGCGAAGCTGAATCCCGAGTGTCACCAGAAGCATTCATCTCTTGAACCGGAGGTGGATTTACAACTGTCATTGGCATTACAGCATCATCTGATAGACGCCCCTTCATTTCACGATGCTCCTGGCACAAGGCACACCAGTGCATGCAGCAATGCACCATGCAAGGGTCGCATGGTGAGTTCTGCATCGAACATGAAAAAGCTTTAACATTAAATTGCCAATAAAGTCTCGAGTGTGTAGCATTGAACATATAATTTATAGATCCTCTTATATATGAAGTTCATTGCTTAAGAGAATTTTCCCTCGGAAAACAAGTGGGTAAGAAAGAACAACATAAATAACAAACCAACTATTTGGCAGTAAATTTCTAGGCGGCAACATGAACAAGGCCATTTATACAAAAAAATTTAGCAGGATAAACTAAATCGTATTCAGTGTATTGAATTTGAAACAAATATTTTTAATATATGTGAACACCATGTCACATAAGGAGGAAAATAGATCACCCGGAGATGGTATTTCTTTTGCAATGACTGTCGCATAAGGCCGGTATAAATTCCACACATCCACCAACTGAAAAGCAAACCCTCACAAATCAGAAATGTTGTCCTAGGGTCGATAAAACCGTGAAGGGCTGCCGTTGCTGCAGCAAATGTGATGCCACCCTCTACAAACACCGCATGAAAAATGCAAGGCCCAGTCCACGGAGTATCTTCTCTCACTTGTTCAACATTACGGCCAAACAAGACACAGGGGCAGAGTAGCCCTGTCCAACCTGTGCCAGAGACAATCTTAACTTCTTGAACTACATAACTTTCAGCAATATGTAATTCTAGTAGACCATGTACTCATACCAGCGTAATATAACTTTGGTTTTTTTTTTTTTTTGGGAGGGAAAGATGCACAAAAAATGATTGCACACAAGTGCATGATCAGTTGGAAACAAAAGGCACACTTACAATTTGAATATAGATGCTCTTTATTATGATGGTGAATACATCTATAGAGATCAACTGTATGTCTTTCATTTTCAGCATGTCACGATAACGATTCACCACAAGAAAATTTACTTTTTCTAAAACTAGCTGATAAAGATTGATCTTTTGAGTTCAGAAATTAACAATATTTCACACTTGAAACAATTCAAAACACGTAAAGAATGCTAAAATAGCTATTGTTTCGCTTAATGACAGAGTGAATGCCCAAAACTGATCATGAAACTTCAGATATTTCATGTCACTTTGCACTGATACGGAACTTACAACTTTCCGTATCTTGAGCACATTCGAATATACCAGTACTCCAAGGTTCATCTGCAGGAGCTTGATAACTCTCGGGCAAAGGTTGTCCACATTCATTGCACTTGCGGACATTCAACTGCAACAAGTAGAATCCAAATTCAGTAAAGACACTAAGTTGGCATAGAAACAATATTGGTGCATAACAAAATTAATTTTCTAAGCAAGTTGCAGCAAACGACTGCAGCTGGGGATGAATGATAAGTCAGTGAAATGACTGCAGTTACAGGCCCGAGGATAGAAAACTGGATGAGAAAAGTCGAACCAAGTGTCGGATCATCATTGTATTTGACAATAAAGTGTCCATAACTACAAATGAATAATCTGAAAGCGTCAAGCCATTTCCAGGGGATCACCTGATTCATCCATTTAACTTTGATCAAGTAAAATAACGTAGAGATATGCATAAAGAGCACGACATGCTTACTGTCGCACGCACACGCACATTGAGAGAGAAAGAGGGAGAGAGAGGAGTGCCTGAGGGACATCGATTGGTTGATTAAGCTCGCCGGGTGTGATGTCCTCGAGCGGCGCCTGATCTTTCTTCAACTTTACATACCGTGACGGATGGTTCAATTCTTCCGCCATCCTCCCAGAGATCTGAAATGTACACGCAAACACAGTAACGGAATCAACTAGCAAAACCCACAAAAATTTGACTAAAAACAAATGAATCCATCTTCAAGTACATATTCAGACACACGAATCAGAAAGAAAAAAATCACATCTACAACACTACCAACAAAAACACTAAACAATTGTTAACTTACCAAGGTCCCGTTGCAGATAAACAAGTCAACGGATTTGGAGTGACTGCTGAATTATGCAGCTGAAATTTATTTAATCCTGTTCTTGTTCAAAATCAAATCAAACAGAGGAATAAATGGCGAAGACTTTTGAGTGAGAAATTTGGCTATGACTAGGGGCGTAAATTCCTGGAGGCTGGATTTTTCACCGGTCTCGAAGGGATTTATTTACTCGGTTTGGGCATCCACACCATACGTGCCTTTCAGGTCAATCAAATGTGTCGTTTCTTATTAGATATGACTTATCATATTAAATAATAAATATGAAATAAAATTATTATCTAGAAAAATAATTTTTACAATAGTGAAAAATCTGCGAAGATAATACTTGCTACATATTGATATCACCTTCGATTTTTTTCTTAAATACATTTTTTTTTTTTCAAAAACTTGTGTGAGACGATATCATGAGTCGTATTTTGTGAGACATATATCTTATTTAAATCATCCATGAAAAAATATTACTTTTTATTGTGAATATCGATAAGATTGACCGATCTCACAGATAAAGATTCGTGAAACCGTCTCACAAGAGACCCACTTCTTCTTTTTATTATTAATTAAATTTATAATGTGCGTTAATTTCATTTCTGCCTTTAAAATATGATCCATTTAATTCATCAGATTATCAAGTATCTCACAATGGTTGCGCGGTCGTAAATACTTAAATAATTGAAATGCTGAGTGCCTGTAAAATAATTTCAAAATAAATAATAAAAAAATTATACAAGCATCGATATACTAAATTGTTTTTTCGCTGTGTATATAATATATAGGTCATTTATAAATGAAACAAAGGATGGTACTAAGAGAAAAACAAGAACAAAAAAGAGTTACTGGAGTTTAGTTCGTTTTCAAAATTATGCCTGCTACGCAATGGTTTTAGAAAAGGCAAAAAAGGAAACTTGCTTCCATCATAACTCATTGATGTGGTGGAAACTGAACTATTCGAGCCTCAAACCTCGAATCTTGCAGACAAGATTGGCAGTTGCAAGATCAAGCTGGCCTCCTGAATCTGATTTCATTAGATCTTTGAGCTCGTTTGTTGGTGCAGAAAAGCATGTATGAAATGTGGCAAGAACTGGAGGAATGGGCATTGATAGAGCTGAAAGGACGTTGCTCAAGTACTCAATATCGACCGAGACCTGCTGGGCTCCACGATCTGTCATCTTCTGTATTCCACGCAGTTGCTCGATATAAAGAGCAGTGGCTCCCTCAGCAACCTATCAACATAATAGAATCACATTGTCTGTTAACTTTAAATGAAGATGGTATCACAGAGATGGCTCACATTTTGGTCATGACCTAATTATAAAGAAACTCGGCAGTAGAGTTCACAGAAACCAAACAGGCACCTTTACAGGGTGCTTAGCATGGAGTAGCGACTTCCATGAGTTCTGTTCTTTACAACCAAAATTTCCCACTAGGATCTTTTGCTAGACAGCAACAAATTTCCTTTCAGTACTATGTGCCAGCATATGTGGTACGACTGAAACGTAGCCTACGACTTTTAGTACAACAACAGCTATATATTCCTCCATAATTATCAACTTTCACTCCTAAATATTTCATTACCCAACCTAAGACATATAAAATTTTTGGTCTCTGCCCTATGACTATCGGGCATGTTTTATTGATATATATGGGTGAGTTCAAGTAAAATCACCGAGTTTTCGAAATTCTATCAGAGTGAAAGCATTTAGTCACCTTGAACATCCATTCAGTGGCAAAGAACTGTGCCTCTTCAGTATTGGCATCACTGTTAGAAATGCTTTCGGCAAGTGGTTCTAGTTGTTGAGGTAATGTAAGCAGGTATTCACCAACATTGGTCACATAAGATTGTGGGTATGCACTGAAGCTTGGGACGGGAAAAGCACTTGGTTCTTCAACAGATGTCCATACAGGCAGCCGAGACAAATCATTATACTGTTGTCTTACTTTTAAAATAAGGACGTCGTAAACTAGCTCATTGACTGCCTCAGCAAAAGCAGCCACTCTTTGAGAAGCGAGTGGAAGGGCGTGAAACCGGGGATCTTTTGACTGCAACAACCATGACTCCATAAGAAATTTGAATAAATCATAATAATTTTTAAATTAAAAAATAAAAATATCAGATTGCATATCTTATGGGTATTATAAGGAAGATTATTTTATGCTTCAGTAGGTTTCTCTAAATCTAAGTGAGAAATGATAATATTTCTTTCAAAATCATTAGTTCGAAAAAGATACTACATAATAGTACAATTCCCTACACATGATTCTGCTAAATTATATAAGATGACCAATACAGTATTGACAAGAATCACGCAAAGCCAAGAACCTGCTCTAAGAGATTAAAAAGTTTCCGAGCCTTTTCAGGGACATCGACAAGCCTAAGAGCTGCCACGTCCAAACCAGCCCGTCCAGCTATAGACAACTCGCCATTTCCAGGAGTGTCATCCACATGTGATTGGTTTTGATCAAGATTTGAACCATATACAGAGAGAGACAAGTTAGTACTCAATCTAGCAAGAGTGGACCTTAAGGAAGCTTCAAAAACTGAAATCCGACTAGTCAAACGGTCCGAAACTGTGAGTACTTGTAAAGCACCCTGGACAAATGACCATTCCTCCTCATTTGACGTGAAATCAACTCTACGAGCATGTGAAGCTGCTTCCTTCCGATCCAATCCCATTTCCTTCTTTGTTCCAACATTATCCACCATGGAATCCACCCCACAAACTGCTCTTAGTGACTTGAGGTTGCCTTGAAGCGCAGAAATGTATTGCAATGTTACATCATCAAGAGCAAGAATAAGCTCATCTGCCTCAGAACCACCAGTAAAATTAATGCACCTCTCGGTGGCAGCTTCAAGAAGCAGAATGACATGTGGGATGGACTCTTCCATCCTTCTAACGGTTTCACTAAGCTCGACTCCCTGGACACCAATAATACGAGTACTAACTCCCCTAAGATCAAGTCCTGCAATCCCACCAGATAGCACTTCACGTTCCATTTGCCCATACCTAAAATATGAATTCAATAACCAGTTAATTTATGCAGTAATGAGTGGCTTGGTAGTATGTATATAAATTGGTTAGGGTTGAATATGCAAGAAGCATCTTCACACCACAAGACTCTCAGAGAAAAAGCCTTCAAATATGTTATCACTTATTGTTGGATGACATTATAGGCTCCCTTGGTTGATTAGGATACGGATTCCATATTTTTTGTAATTCAAAGTTTGCATTATCTTCACTAGATTAGATTCAGAGTCCTAGTTTTGGTTGACTAGAACTATAAGTATGTATCTTGTACTTTATTTTAATCGATCAGTTAGAGAATTCTGATTTCCCTATTCCATGAATCCATGTCTCATCCACATTTCACAACATGGTAGAGCTATTGAACGATCAATTACGATATACGACGTGGCATCCGCTTTAGATGATTCATCCGACGTGCCCTCAAACCTTAACCACAACATGCTGTAATTTCCGATAACACGTCCATCCCTATCACAAATCACAAAGTGGATGGCCACAAGTATCTCGAATGGTCACAATCAGTTATGATGTTTATTTGTGGGAAGGGCAAGGATGATTTATTATCAGGAGCATCTAAATGACCAGCGAAGGATGACAAGGGGGTTTCAAAGTCTGGAAATCGGAGAACAATGCGGTTATGTCGTGGTTAATCACTTCCAAGACTACCGAAATTGGTGAAAATTTCTTACTGTATCCTGCGGCCAAAGAAGAGTTGGGATGCCGCCGGGGATACATACTCATGCAGCAAAAATACTGCCGAACTCTTTAAGATAGAAAGCAACCTTCAAGAGTTAAAGCAAGGTGATGCATCATTACAGTGTTTTACATCATTCACCCGTTGTTGGCAACGACTTGATCTTTTTGAAGTGCACGACTGGAAGTGTGCCGACGATGAAGCATGTTACAAAGCCATCATTGAGAAAAACAAAGTTTCAAATTTCTCTTAGGGCTCAACAGTCAATTAGATGAAGTGCTGGGCGTGTGCTTGCAGTTAAGACCTTACCAAGTTTCGTGAAGTATTTTCTGCAGTGCGCTGTACGCCATGAGGAAAGTAGGCGTAAGCTGATGCTCGGATCTTCGTCAAGCGCCCACTTGTGGAGGGTTCTGCACACTGCGAATCTAAACTCTGCCGATCCAGCAATCCCTCCAAGTGTGTCAAACTCCTGGAATACTACTGCCAATCAGAATATGCGCCAGGGCCGTCCTTGGTACGACAAATGCAAGAAGCCTAACCAAACGTTGGAGACATGTTGGAGGATCCATGGGAAACCTGCAAACTGGAAATCTGCTTGAGACAGGCGTGCTAACTCTGTGGTGGGAGCACCTGATGCATCGAATTCTCAGCCTTTCACTAAAGACCAACTTGAAATGCTCCATAAGCTGTTGAGTCAAGCTGCTTCTACCACCAATTCCTCAATTATTGGCACTGGAAGTGCTGCCCATACAGGTATCTCTTCCTTTGCATTACTGTCACAGCGCGTATTATCCGACTCTTATATAATAGACTCCGGTGCTTCAGAGCACATGACAGGCAATCTGCAACTGTTACATGGCTACAGCCCCCGCTCAACTTTATCCTCAATTTGCCTAGCGAACGGCTATTGTGCTAATGTGCTTGGATCTGGAACCACTCATATTTTGATACCTTGTCTTTGAACTTTGTTTCATTTGTTCCTGATCTCAATTGTAATCTTTTATCAGTCGGTCGACTCAATAGGGATCTCAAGTGCTCCACAAAATTCTTGAATGATTCTTGTAATTTTTCAGGGCTTGGCCTCGGAGAAGACTATTGGCAATGCTGATTACTGTCCAGGGGCTTTATCTCCTAAAGATGGCAGCCTCCCTAACACCCTCGGCTTGGAACAACCATTCTTCATTGGTTTCTAATTCTGCTTTACTTTTAAATAAGGATAGTGACATGGCATTATCGTTTAGGGCATCCAAATTTTGTGTATCTTGAGAAATTATTTCCCTTTTTGGTTCATAATAAAAATTTCAGTTTTGTTCAGTGTTATGTGAGCCAATTTTCTAAACACAAACCTTTACTTTCACATCACAATCCTATAAACCCTCTCATCCGTTTGCACTAGTTCATAGTGACATATGGGGTCCCTCAAGTGTGAAAAATATTTCGGTTTCATGTTGGTTCATATTATTTGTGGACGATCATACCCGTCTCTCTTTGGTATTTTTAATGAAAGATAAATCTGAGATTAGCCAACTCTTCAAGCAATTCCATGTCATGATTCAAAATGCATTTGCTACCAACATAAAAATCTTACGAACGGGTCGTGCCCCAGATTGCTTTAACTCTATCCTTGGCTCCTACCTTAAAACCAAGGTATCATTCACCAAAACTCGTGTTTATACTCCCAACAGAATAGTGTCTCTGAGCGGAAAAATCGCCACATTCTGGAAGTAGCAAGACCTTACTCTTCACCCACAATGTCCATAAACATTTTTGGGGAGATGTTGTCCTTAACACAACTTACCTCATCGATCGAATGCCCTTTCGTGTCCTCAAATTCAGAACACCAATTGCTACTCCTAGCTACTTTCCCTACACCTCACCTCGTCCAGAATATTCTTCTCAAAATCTTTGGTTGTTCTACGTTTGTGCATATACACCAACATGATCGTGGGAAACTTGAACTAAGGTCCCTGAAATGCATTTTCTTGGGATATTCTCCCAATCAAAAAGGGTATTGGTGTTATTCTCCAACCACTAAATGATATTACACCTCCATGGATATTACTTTCTTCGAAACTGAGCCTTTTTATCCCACTTTTTCGATTCAGAGGGAGAGAGTGTGTGAACCGCATAACTGGGAACCAAACACACCTGCCTTCCTTTAGTTGGAGCCCCTAGAACCAAACACACCAGCCTTACCCCAGTTGGTTTTCTCCGAGAATAGACATGTAATGGTTCCCGGTTTGATTTGGGTAAGGCTAATGTGTTTGGTTCGAGAGACATGTTAAGATTATGGACTTGGGTCTAAGCCATGATACCATGTTAAGACCATGAACTAGGACTCAGATGGAACCCCTCGAACCAAACACACCAACCTTACCTCATATGGAGCCTCTCGAACCAAACACATCAGCTTTACCCAAATCAAACCGGGAACCATTACATGTCTATTCTCGGAGAAAACCAAATCACAAAGGGCTCTAAAACACCCTGAACAAAGTCAGCATGGCCCTGATGCTTTTTCGGAACCTAAATCCATAAAAAAAAATACCCAAGGTGATGTTGATTCCCATGTAATTGAACATATTAATCATTATGCTAGGTATGTAGCATTGAGGAGAGCCGTGAGGCATCATACACAACACCCTATTTGTAATTTTGTCTCTCTTGAGCACTTATCATCCGCATATCGAGCTTTTGTCTCCAAGATTGATCATGTCCAGATTCTATCAACCACGGAAATTGCTCTTCAAGATCCAAACTGGAAAGTTGTAGCCCTTGATGAAATAAAGTCTCCTGAGAATAAAAACACTTGGCTCATCACTGAACTTCCACTTGGTAAACATACTATAGGGTGCAAATGGAGCTTCTCAGTTAAGCACAAAGCTGATGGAAACATAGAACGATTCAAAGCTCGACTAATAGCCAAAGAGTACACACAATCATACATTATATGGCATTGATTATCAAGAAACCTTTGTTTCGATGGCCAGACTTAATACCATCCGGGTCTTTTTATCTGTTGCTGCGAAACTGAACTAGCCATTATATCAGCTTGATGTCAAAAATACCTCCTTAAACGAAGATCTCGAGGAGGAAATTTACATAGATATTCCAACTGGATTCGAAACAAAGCTTATTGCCGGAAAAGTATGCAATTAAGAAAATCCCTTTATGGCTTAAAGCAATCACCTCGAGCCTGGTTCCATCGTTTTTACAATGTAATCAAAGGAAATGGCTACATCCATGGTCAATCTGATCACACTTTATTCGTCAAACACTCCGAAGAAAGGAAGCTCACAATTATCATAGTTCATGTTGACGATTTATTCTTACAGAAAATCACGCAGAAGAAATGACCCATGTTAAGGCATTGCTATCAAAAGAATTCGAAATGAAAGACCTTGGTTACCTTAAATATTTTTTGGGAATGGAAGTGGCGCTGTGGCGAGATCATCACTTGGAATTTCAATTTCTCTAAGGAACTAAATGTTGAATCTCTTAAAAGAAACTGGGAGGTTGGGGTGCAAGCCAATAGATACGCCCATGGATGTTAATGTAAAACTGGGTCAAGAGACGGTTGTCCTGCAGTTGACAAAGGAAGGTACAAACGATTGTTGGCAACCTAATCTATCTCTCGCGTACACCTCCCGACACTGGATTTGCGTTTAACGTCATCAGTCGATTCATGAATAATCCAACGATGGACCACATGGAAGCGCATATCATGCATTGAGATATCTTAAAAGAAACTCGGGAAAAAAGATTATTCTTCAAAAGATCCTTAGACAGAAACATCAAAGTGTATGCTGATTGGCCTGGCTCACAAACGGATATGCAATATACATCAAGTTATTGCACATTTGTGTGGGGGAATCTGGTAACCTGGAGTAGTAAGAAGCATACACTGGTGGCTCGTAATAGTACAGAGGCGGGATATTGAGCATTGGTTCATAGTATATGCGAGGGAATGTGGCTGGAAAGACTACTTGGTGAGTTAAAACTCGAAGATGGTCAATTACTGGAAGAATTGTGTGAAAATCAAGTTAATATAAGTATAACCAAGAATCCAGTCCATCACGACAGGACAAAACACATTGAAGTGGATCGTCATTTTACAAGTGAGAAGAAAGTCATTGCCCTCAACCACACCTCAACACGCATGCAAGTCACAGACATCTTAACAAAAGCACTTCAGTGACCCAATTTTGAAGACTAGTGTTCCAAGCTGGGCATAATCAACATATACGACTCAACTTGAGAGAGAGCGTTGGATGACATTATCGGCTCCCTTGGTTGATTAGGATAAGGATTCCATATTTTTCGTAATTCAAAGTTTGCACTATCTTCACTAGATTAGAGTCCTAGGTTTGGTTGACTAGATCTATAAGTAAGTATCTTGTATTTTCGTCTAATCAAACAAAGAGAATTCTGATTTCCAAATTACGTGTCTCATCCATGTTTCACAACACTTATCTTGTTGCAACTCAATATCAGTTCAGCTGATATATGCATGTTATGAACTGATATATGCATGTTATGATAATATACTCTAGTTGATCAAGCTCAAAAAATATAGTAAAATCCATAGATTCACAGAAGCCTGTTACCTTTGTTTAAAAGTTTCAAAAGGAAGGTAGAGCGCCTTTAATGTATTCAACAACACAGGAAGATCTGAGTCGGAAAACAGATGTTGAATATTCCTGGCAAAAGTCCCTGTTATGGAATGTAGTTCTATCAGGGCCGCCAGATGTTTAGTCTGCATCTTGACACCTTTAGGCAAATCTCCAGATAAGATGTCTAATATACCTGAAACCAACGAGATAGAAATCCATTAAATGAAGGACAACGAAAGGGTAAAAATTAACAGCCAGGAGACAATAACGAGAATGAATGTGGGACAACCAGCTTCCCTGGTAACTTCAATATTATTTGCTATATATCTTAAAAGCCACTTGATTCAGATCATTATAATAAAATAAGGAAGTCAAAATTTCTTATGAACGAGGAAGGTTTTTGAAACAATCGCGCTTAAATTTATTCCTTTATCATATCAATTTTCCTTGTTTCTGGGGTCGGCAATAACCGCCATAGACATACTGTTCATCATACTTAACTGGAAAAAATATTGAAATGAGTTTCAAACATACCATTAAGTTGAGCATGCACAGAAGTCAAGCAGATTATTTAAGTTACTTATTTTAATATGATTGGCTTAAGTAGTTGGGACATCTATATAAAAAGATGAAAAGATGGTAGAGCTACTAGACTACAGTAAATACTTCACTGGCCTATAACAAACTGATTCATATTATTGAAGCAGTCATCCTTTCTTGATTTGCGCTTGTAGGCAACTCAAAGCTTCACAAAATATAGAGGATTAAGTTCACAGATGGTGAAAATTAAATTCTTACAAAGCTAGAAGTTAACCATACATCCTCTACTTTTTTAATTATTTTTTTACCAATGGCTTGCTAATGAATGGGCAAGTTTAACCTAATCCTTCACACACATGTTCATCGAACGTTCCCAAACTAGAATACTTAAGAGTCAAAAGATAACTTCAATATTCCCTTCAGAACTCAAGATTGTACCATAAGTTCAGTTTCAAAAAAGTTCCAAATCGATTACAACCTTTGGCCAATGATTTGGTCTCAGGAACAACATCACCAGTTGCAAGATTAATACGGGCCACAAAACTTGCTCCAATAGCTGACATCGTTTCAATCAACAGCTTTGGAACAAGAGCTTTATAATCTTCAGGAAAAGCAAGGATGCACCTGTAGAAGGAAGTTTTTTGAGTGTGAAATGGTTAATTTCTATAAACAATGATTATTGCAACTTAAAAACACCAGAATCAGAACCAAGAACCATTTCCATCTGTTTCTGTTGCCTACTTTACCATGACAGAGAATCCAGGGTTTCATGTAATTAAAAGATGATGTTTGAAATTATAAACTGATTCAGAATTTTGGCAAACTACATCACTGCAATGTCAGTTCATGTACCAGGCAGAAGCAACCTCCAATATCAACTGTTAAAGTAACATATTTACTAGTACTTCCTATATCTCATTAGGCAAACAACACTAGTATTAATTCTCGAGGAGCAAAAACTTCAAAAGCCTTTTGATTTATAGAAATATTACCACTTCCATTCTTGTTCAAGATAAAGAAGCAACTCATCATAGAAACTAGGCAACCAGCTTGACAATGAAACTGTTGACAAATTCGATTGAGATCCCTGGCCGCTTGGGACTCTTTCTGCTTCTTTCTCATTTGCAAGTTTATTAGATTGTTGCCTCAAGTCAAACTCGTCCCAGAACTTCTTTATGGATTTTAGGTGCACTTTTGTGTAATGAACCTCTAAGGACTTAAATCTCCCAATTCGAGTGAGGATTCCCCTCATTTCTTGAGCAACATTAACCTACGGAAAACAATGAAGGATATAGCCAGCTCAGAAGTCCGTGAAGAAAAACACAAGGACAGAAGGTAATATGGCACAGATAAATTTCTTCAAGAAATATAACACATAAAAAATGTTTGAAAACAAATACTTTTCGAGTGTTCAATGCATCTGTCAGGCGAGGCTGAACCATAGAGTCAAGTCTATCTTCTAAAACTTCAAGCTGCTTCCTTATATTAGCAAATTCAGTAACCTGAAATTTTGAGTTGTGTACAATGTAATTTCATCTTTGCCAGCTGTGGTACGAAAAATCATCCTTATGAGAATGAGCCATAAATCACCTCCCCAACAGCAGTCAGACAGTGTCTCATGTTTGCCAGAGTTTCTGCAGCCCGTGGGAGATCACCACTGGAAAATACATCTTCCACGGTCGAACTCAGTTGTGTTAGGCCGGCAGCGTCCTGTTGAGCCCCGTAAGCAACATTGAGTCACCGGTGACAATCAGATAATCATTTGGCAGGATCTGATATCAACATGACAATTGAAACAAGTGCTACCTGTAATGTATCGTATGCAGCTTCCATTCTCCGCTTCACAGTATCAACTTTGGCAAGAGTAGCTATTGATTCTGCAGAGGATCCCTCCGCCTGCATGACTTTCTTTTTAATGAACATAAAGGCATCGAGATAACAGCTTTTACACATAATTCTGGCCCAGTACTTCTATACGTAGACATAAGCACATTTTTGTGTCAAAGCAAAACACTCATCACACATCACTCAAAATATATCTTCAATTTATCCGATTGGCGCACTCTCTTCAATCTCTTTCTTCAGTTGATTACGTATTTTCAACATTTTTCAGCATAAAATAAATTTTGTGGAAAAAGATCAGATATTTACTACGGAAGACTACCGTTCCTATTTAAAAAAAAAAAAAAAAGAAGAAGAAGAAGATAAAATTTAGCAAAGATAAGATGGACAATAATGAGAGCAATGCATGGGCAGAGAATTAAATACCTTTTTGAGGAAAAGGAGGATAGAGGCGACGGAGGAGCGGAGAGAAAGCGCCTCATCGCGGAGACGAAGGACATCTCGTGAGGCGCGAGGAACACGGAGGATTGCGGCGGAGCTCTGCTCCTCAAGTGAGGCGGCGATCTCCTCCGACACCACCTGAAGCTTCATTTCCAGATCCACCAACTGCTTCTCAACCGGATCCTGAGGGTGCCTCTGCTGCAACGCCCCATTTATCCATTTCTTCGGGTCGAATTTCTCGTCGGAGAAGGCGCTCAGATCCACCATCATTTTGGTTGCTTCACAGTACAATTTACTTCAACGGCCGATTGCGGGAACACACACGACAAATTGGTCCAACCTTTTCAGTTTCTGCTTTTCCATCAACGCCCACCAGTCCCAATTCTGATCTTACTACTTAGGCCCAATATTTATCATGTTGAAACTTGGATCCAAATAAACTGCTGAAGGTTGCCGGCTCACTAATACAAAAAGGTTTAAGCTTATTTAAAAGTAATTTGTTAGGATTTTAAATTATTTAGGCCATTTTGTGTTTTGGTCGTATGGATATTCAATTTCATGTTTTGATTTTATAAGTTTGATTATGTCTTGGTTCTGGTCCACTTTTCGTTGACGTACTGACGTGGAGTCATAAAATACTGAAGTAGTATCGAAAAATACTGATATGACATCGTGAAATGCTTACGTGTCTGATATCATGTCAATACTCCATAAAAATAGAATAACAGTCAAAACACAACATAATTTAAATGATCAAAATCCAAAATTATATATTTATGTAACGAAAATACAAAATGTTCAAACTTATATGTTCATTTTGACTATTATCGCATGTACAATTCACTATGTAGATACTTATTATATATGGAAATGTTTGGAGATAGTATCATCTTTCTTTTGAATTAGGTCCCATTGGAATCGGATGTGGTATGTGGAGTCAACTAGTTAATGACATGGGCGTCACTTTATTAGAAAATCCATTATATTTTATTCATTAAATTATATATAAATTAAAATTGTCGCAAATATTATTATGACTATTCAAAATCACAGTAAAGGGTGTCAAACCATTTAGTTGGCGAACTAACAAAATCACTTCACATTAATATTTCATAAGTAGTTCAAGATTCTTGTAATTAAACAATTCATCCCTAATGCTTATGAGCTTTACGATAATTCGAAATCGCAGAAGCAAGCATCGCAATAACTATCATGAAATGCTCTGCCGCAACAAATCGAACCATAATAGAGTATGTTGGGGTTTTGAATATTTGTGTTCCTCAAAGATCGATTAAAATTTTTCGTTATACTGTCACAAATCCATTAAAGTAATCGGTGAGTGATGCTGATGTTACTCAAGCTTTAATCTCACTTAGCAAGTCTAGAGATAGATCTTCGATGTTTGGGCCAGATGCTTCGTGTTTCTTGTTCTCGATTTTAGAACATGACACGGTCAGTCTTTGTTGATAGGAGGACCAAATATAGCTAATGATATTGCACTATGAAAGAACAATTATTGAATAAGTGATGCATATGTTTTCGTTCTTCTTGTTCTTGATTTTAATGAACGAGTTGATAGGAACAAATAAATTTTGCAATTTGCAAATGATTTGCATTATGAAATATTGGTTTTTGAAGAAGTGATTCATTTTTTGTGCGTGCAAGCTTGATGTTCTGTTTAGATTGATTGATTTAGATTTGTGAAAAGATTTCGAATCAAAAACATTTGATTTGAAATGATTAGGTTAATGAGTATATTTAAAATTGAAGAAAGTTTGAATTATTCTTTTCGTGGAGTGAGTAATTTTTAGTATTCTAGATGACTAGGTTTTTTTTTTGTATTTTTTATTGTAAAATTAAAATAAAAAACAATTCTCAATGATAACTATAAACAATATAGAGTTTAAAATATTTTTATGAGATCGTTTTATTAGGTTAGTTTTGTGAAAAATGTCTTTTAGTTGACCTGACCCATGAAAATCCAAGAATTGATCAGGTCAACTCGTCTCACATATATAGATTTGTGAGACTGTCACACAACTCATATTGTTTAATGGTAGTTTTCAATGAATTTAGTTGTATTTTTATATGTAAAAGTAATAATCATAATATGATAGATAAAAAAAAATGTATAGATTATGGTCGATTTTTTATGAATACTAGATTATGGTAGTTTTCAATGCATTTAGTCGTATTTTTATATGTAAGTAATAAAAATAATATGACAATAATATAAAATATAGATTATGGTAATTTAGTTTTTTTTTTTGGAGGCAAGAATTTTTATTTTTAGAATACCGATATGGTATTTTTGAATTTTTTTTTAATAAAAGAAATCCAGAAATACCATAATATATATTCTATATTATTACACCATATTATTCCTAATACTTTCGAAATTTTGCATACATGCATGTGGGCAAGTCTATTGGACGGACTTTACGAAATACCTAATTAGATTTATGAAATTTTTTGTTTTAATTTTAGCACACATGATTACTAATTTGGAATTAATGGTATCAAAGAATTTGTCGAACGAACAAAATCCACTTCACATTAATATTTCATAAACAGTTCAAGATTCTTACATCAATACCAGTAATTGAACAAATCCACCACTAATGGTTACGAGCTGACCCCGCATCGATGGCTTTGAAAATATACGACAATTCGCAATCGCAGAAGCAAGCGTCGCAATAACCATGAAATCCTTTATCGCAACAAATCGGACGACAGTACAAAACGTCGAGGTTTTGTATCTTGGTGTTACTAAGAAGCTGGATTAAAAGTTTCCGATAAGTCTTCACCAATTTGTTAAAACAACTCGATTTCTTAACTGTACTCAATATCTTGATCCCATCATCTTTATACTCCTTTCCATGGAATATTGACATGATTCCAAATAGGTAAGCCGCGCCATGATGGTTTAATTGTGCGGCGCTGTTCAAGTACTCAGTGGCCGTTTCTACATCACCCCAACAAAAGTACTCGACCTGAGATATATAAATACACTGCATTTATATACTATCGAGTTTTATAGAAACTAGTTGATTTTCCTGATAAACATCGGTTATTGGAAAATCAGATTGTGTAGTAAATTAAATCACATATAAAAGTAACTACTAGATACAACGTTTTGGCTTATCAAATTTCACTCGTAAACATTTAAAATACCGTTGACTTACGATATATATATATATATATATATATATTTCGTAAGTGAAAATTTAAAAATACCGTTAGCTTAAATATCAAATATAAAAAATTTCGCTCGTGAAAATTTAAAAATACCGTTAGCTTAAATATCAAATATAAAAATTTCGCGCGTGAAAATTTAAAATACTATTTACTCATAAAAAAACATGTATTTCGCTCGTAAAATTTTAAAATATCGTTGGCTCATGAAAATTAAGGTTCAATGTGAGGCTATTTGAAAACATAAGATATTCCATGGATCGGACTTTTTTGGCCATCCCATGCCAAGATTTCAGAATTGGTTGATTTTTAAAAATCATACACAGAATTATCAAAGTAATTAAAGGAGAAATACATACCATTGCTTGCCTGAACAGTGCCTCTGGGTTATCGTTTTCCGAGCATTGATGGATAAACAGAGAAATCCTTCCATTGGAGCTGTGCCATGCATCAATTGGGATTTTATCAAGACAAACTCGTCCATACACAAACCCCTCATCCGCCAATTTTCGAATCTTCTTGCAACTACAAAATAACCCAAAAGTTTTAATATAATTAAATCTCGTGACAAAAAAATATTTAAATTGAAACAATTGAAATTGGTTCAAACAATTAAAATCGAATTTAATTTTTTTATATCGTGTCGATGGATGCACCTATATTTGAAATTGAAGTAATCGACGAGCGATGTTGATGCTACGCGAGCTATAATCTCACTTTGCAAGTCGAGAGAGAGATCTTCGAAGGTTGTTGTGTCGGATGCTTCGTTTTTCTTGTTGTCGATTTTAGAACATGACATGATGGTTGGTTGTTTTTGGTTGATAGGAGGGACAAATAAACTTTGCAATTGATTTGCACTATGAAATTAGGAACAAATATTTTGGTTATGCGCGTATTAATAAAGAGAAGGGTTAACAGTTTTAATTTATTGAATTTGTTTTGAAGATTATGGTAATTTTTCTAAAGCGATATCATGGACCGGTTCAAGAAGGAAAAAGAGGAGAAAAAAAAA
>NC_133320.1:23023213-23048992 GCF_012295235.1 Primulina huaijiensis
GACTCGTGAGATGGTCTGACACAAGTTTTTGTCAATATTAATAAATGCACCTGGACTAAGAATTTGAAATTCAAAATCACCAAATCAGGTATTGAAGTAAATATTAAATGGTTGGGTGAATCTGTGAGGATTTGGTTTATCAAAGAAATTTAATGAGGTGATTTATGTTGATTTGGATTTCGTTGCATTAATTTAAATGACATACACCGTTTTTATGATATTTCTTTTGGGAATTATATATTGTTGTAGTGATATGTAAGTAATAATAGCAATAATAATAATAATATAGAATTATATATATAATGGTACTTTTGAAAGTTGATTGCATGCTTATTGTCAAAGTCTATGGGGTAGACTTTACAAAATTCATGACTAAATTTATGAAATTTTTTGTTTTATTTTTAGTACACATGATTACTAATATCACATTTTTTTATGGATTAAACATGTCCATTAATAATTATGTTTTGTAAGATATTATGTTTTCTATTTTACCAAAAGTTATTTTTTTTATGGATTAATCATGCCCATTAATAATTATGTTTTCTAAGATCGTACGTTTTCTTTTTTACCAAAAATTATAAGTGATAGTAATAGTACAACTCAAATAGTTTAAATTATACAATAACACAAAAGTCATGTTTCGATTGTTTTAACAACAAATACAATTATTACACTCAAACAATATTCCTCTCATTAAATACACTATTTGCAATCAATTATGAAAATCGAACACGTGATTTTGGCTCTCACACCAATTGTAGGACCGAGCGTTCGTCGCTTCACCAAAAGTTGTAACTGATAGTAATTGTGTAACTCAAATCTTTTAAACCATACAACAACAAAAAAACCACGATTCGATTGTTATAAGAAACAGAAATAATCTTTGCATCCACCGGTTTTGTTAAAGTTTTAACTAACAATAAAAATGTGTAGGATTTTATGTGTGCAATTTTTGTTGTAAGTTTAAAAAGTTCATTTTTATTTAATTTTTAAATCTGGTTTTTGATAATGAGGTTCCTCGTCCATCATCAAAAGTATTCGTCAGATCTGTGTTAATTAATATGATAAAAAAGAGCATATACTCATACTAAATATGGAATCAAATGAAATGAATGCGAATAACAAATAAAATAAGAATGTATATAATTGACCTCGAGAGTCATTCATTTAGGTTGTCCTTGGATAGAAAGATTTAATCGGGAGTAGATTTATTGTGAGACGGTCTCACGAATCTTTATCTGTGAGACGGGTTAATCATACCGATATTCACAATAAAAAGTAATACTCTTAGAATAAAAAGTAATATTTTTTTTATGAATGACCNTAGAATAAAAAGTAATATTTTTTTATGAATGACCTAAATAAGAGATCCGTCGCATAAAATACGACCCGTGAGACCGTCTCACACAAGTTTTTGCCTTAATCGAGAGAAAGTCATTTGATTTGGAGAGAAACCGGGAACTCAAAACTCTTATAAATGTTGAGTCAAAAAAAGGTTTTCTAGATTATGTTGGATCTTTCCAATTGATTAAGCAAAGCCAATAGGAAACATGATAATGCTATAAATATAAGAAGCATGCACCAGTTTAATCTGTAAGCCTTTAAAATAGGCGTGAGCCTAAATTTATGTTTGACCCAATAGATTTGGTTCAGGTCCAATAAGATAAAATAAGATAGCAAATTCAATAAATAAGTTCATTTAAGTCTCAAAAAATTCTCCAACCATGGATTTTTTTTTGAAATCCTAATCTAGATATTAGAACTATTAATTATTTTAAATATATATCAACAAATAAATTATATATTCAAACATAATATATTTAAAAAAATGTATGAATATATAATAAAATAATATTATTTTTCTTAATCGATATAATATTATTATATAATAATTAAATTATAGCTCGATAAATAAATCATATATACATCTAAAATATTTTAATATCACAATAAAATATAATACAATAAATATTTGTCATTGAAAGCCGAAGGTACTGTTGTGAAATGATTTTAGTTTTTCGTAATCTAGTATTGATCCGATAAAAATTCGAAAAAGTTTTCATCATTAAAATTATAAATCATTAAAAAAAACAAATCTTCTAAAAAAATGTCGCAAATGAACGTCGAATCACTGACACGACAACACGTGAATCCTCGTAAATAAATGTTGCAAATGAACGTCGAATCACTGACACGACAATAAGTGAATCTCTCTCTCTATTTTTTTTTATTTGTGTGCTTGCTACGTTTGAAAGTTTATATACTTGATTTAAGCATTTTGTTAAATATAATGGCTTTTCTATGTATTTTAATTTAGACAAAAACTTGTGTGAGACGATCTTACAAGTCGTATTTTGTGAGATATATCTCTTATTTGGGTCATGCATAAAAAAGTATTACTTTTTATCCTAAAAGTATTACTTTCTATTGTAAATATCGGTAGGATTGACCCGTCTCAAAGATAAAAATTCGTGAGACCGTCTCACAAGAGAACTACTTTATAATTTAAATATATATAATATTATTTTGTTATATATTTGTAAAGATATTAATTTAAATATAGATAGAGAAAAAATATTATTTTATTATATATTTATAAAGATGCAAATTTAAAAAAATTATCTTCACCATAACATTCATTCTAAGAGAGTATGTTTTTTAGTGCTGTCAACGTTTGTTATTATTATTATTATTATTATTAATACTATACTTGGTAGACAATAGTGTTACTACACACATCCCAATAACTATTCCACGTCACCGGATCGCGACAGCCAGATCTGACACGTCGGACTGTAGGGCCTGAACAAATAGTGGCGAATAAAAGTCAGTGAATATACGCTACACGAAAGGGATAATGCGCCCCTAAGATTCGCATATCCCCCAGCCGGCCAGGACTCAAATGACATTGCTACCCCTCTTGTCGGCCCTAGCCATTGACAAATATACATTTCCTTTTGATCTTGACAAATTTATATATTTTTATATTAAAAGTACTTATCCATCTTCATTTCAAGTGTATACGTTACAATGATTTATATATTTTTTAAAAAATATATATCAAATATGAAATATAAAAAATGTACACTTCTCTTATATAAAAATTTTAGGTCTTAATTTTTTTTATAAAAATTGTATGCATCACTTGGAATCTGACCCGCTGATAACCAACGGACAAAACACTTATAAAAAAGAATTAATTTTATATGTGCCAGTCAAACGGTGTAAGATTGAGTTCGATGACAAAAATACAATAGTCGGTAACGTCCGATCAACATAAATAACGTTCGAACTAGTCTAGCCGACCTGAAATAAAACTTTTAGCAAATTGATTTTTTTTTTCTAACAATTTGCAACTTTTATAAAAATTTAAAGTATACTACGTTTATTTAATTTTTATAAACGAAAAATGTATAATTTCGATATTTTAAGAGAGATTTGGTGCAAATAACTCGTCTAAATGAGTATTTTCAACTTTGCCTGACATTTTCGATACAAAAACCACACCATGTACTCGGCTAAATGAGTGTTTTTTCAATTTTTCCTCAGGCTACACTTTGACTCTATCCCGACTCACAATTATGTCTTAGATTAGGTCTTTTATGAGACGATCTCATGAATCTTTATATGTGAGATCAGTCAATCTTATCGATATTCACAATAAAAAAATAATACCTTAGTATAAAAAATAATATTTTTTCATGGATGATCCAAATAGAAATCCGTCTCACAAAACGACCCGTGAGATCGTCTCACACAAATTTTTTCGTATCTCGTACAGAGAAAAGAAGGGTACCTTTGAGATTACGTAATCCCTCTAATCCATCAGCAGTAAACTATATCACTTCTTGATATGGAATGAGCATTGTCACAAAACTCAGCTATTAAAGAAAAACAAAAGCCATTTCTTCTGTAACGCTGTAGTTTATATTATAAAGCTTGGAAAGAAAGAGAGACTGTGGACACGAAAAACGATTCTTTTGTTGATTCGAGGTTTCTTGATCCGAGGTAATCATCTATAGCCAGTTGCTTTATTTCTCAAATTCTTTTGCTCAAATACCAAGATTATGAAACAAAGTTCTTTTTTTTTTTTTTAACTCGTTATTGGACAGAATATAGTCTTCATCTTTTGAAATTTTTTACCCCAGTTTGCAGTTCTTGAATTTTGTCCTAACTTTATTTCAAATATTCCATATTCTTCTGTCTGAATCTCGTGCTTTATCCGTTTATTTATTCTCTTTCTTGCTATGATGTTTTCTGGAATCGGAAAATTCACCCTATGTTTTTTTTTTAGAATTTACTCGTAAAAATATATTATTAAATTTTGTGGCTGAAACTCAACATCCATAGTTTTTAGCTCGTTAATTTCCATACACGTTTCAATTTTAAATTTAAAACTATGTGATTTGATCCCGTTGTTTTCACATATGTTTTTTAGAAATTACCCGTTTGAGCTATAGAAATAGATAGCTTTGATTTATTTAATGGAAGATTGGGTTAGATTTCAAGTTTGAGCATTTTCATGGATATGCATTTCGTGGCGTGTTGGGGAAGAATGAACGTGACAAAACAGACTTTTAAGCGGAGAATATTCCTGGAATATATCGGAATCTTTTGACTTGGACATTTTCAAGTGATTTAAGCTTTACTTTTAACTGATCATTATTTTTTGAATTTTTATTACATTTCTGATGATGCTTGTTTGAAAAACCTGCGATTTATTTTGTATATTTTTCCTAATTCTCGTAAAGCTCAGTCCATTTTTTTGTTTTTTTGCCACTTGGCCAGTTGATCTCTGTTTGGATCCAGCTCCTGTTGGTCTGTTAACTCATTGATGGTTTTGAGATTTCAATGAAAGTTATTGTATTTAGAAATCCCATTCGATGATCTTGGGGGTTTCGTGTATCTCATTTTCATATATTTTCTCAGGTTGGGCAATTGCTAAATTCCAATAATGGGTTCGATTGAAGAACCAGGTTTAGAGGTAAATTATGATAAGCCTCCAGGAATTCGATTCGTTGAGTACATTAAAAAATCCTCCATTTCTTACAAGACCCATCAGGGCATTGTTTTGGTAGTAACATTTTTCGCGTATTTGTCTTACCACGCCACTCGAAAAACCACCAGCATTGTGAAAAGTGCACTTGATCCCCAGTCGCCTAATGTAGATTCGAAACTGTCTTATTATTCGTGGACAAGGGCTAATACTCAAAGGCCGTTATATGGCGTGAAGAGTTCCTATGTTTTTGGAGCTGGTTGGGAACCATTTAATGATTCCGATGGGACGTCGTTGCTTGGTGAACTTGATGTGGCTTTCTTATTCGTATATGCTGCAGGAATGTTCTTTTCGGGGCATATAGGGGATAGAATGAATCTTCGAATATTTTTAACAATTGGAATGTTAGGAACTGGTTTGTTTACTTCCCTTTTCGGGGTTGGATATTGGGCAAACATCCATATCTTTTATTACTATTTGCTAGTTCAAATGCTAGCGGGATTGTTTCAGTCCACCGGTTGGCCATCCGTGGTTGCAGTTGTTGGAAATTGGTTTGGAAAACAAAAGAGGGGACTTATAATGGGTATCTGGAATGCTCATACATCTCTTGGTAACATAACTGGTTCTGTAGTTGCATCGATGATGTTGAAACACGGATGGGGTTGGTCTTTGGTGGTTCCTGGATTAGGTATAACTTTTGTGGGAATCATTCTGTTCTTGTTTTTACCCGTTAGTCCTGAATCTGTCGGAGCCGGTGTGGATGATAGCGATGAAGTGCTCTCTCCTAGAAAAGCAGGAGAGGAAATTAGAGAACCCCTCTTGAGATTGAAGTTGGAGGAGAAAGGACCAGCAGTTGGATTCCTTGAAGCATGGAAGATTCCAGGGGTCGCCCCATTTGCTCTGTGCCTTTTCTTTGCGAAACTTGTGGCGTACACATTCCTTTACTGGCTTCCATTTTACATCAGCCACACAGGTGAATTGAGCTTCTTGCATTCGATTCAGTTTATTTTGTGTATTTAATTGTAGAAAGGCTTCGTTTAGACCATTTTTGAACTTAATATGTTACGCTGATACTGCAGCTGTCGAGGGGAGATACTTAACGAGTGAGGAAGCGGGAAACTTGTCCACACTCTTTGATGTTGGGGGCGTGGTTGGAGGGATTTTAGCTGGCCACATATCAGACCGTCTCGGTGCAAGAGCCATAACAGCCGCAAGCTTCATGTATTGTGCAATACCAGTTCTGTTTCTTTACAGAAACTATGGGCATGTGTCCTTGGTAGTAAACATCGTACTCATGTTCATTACCGGGTTATTTGTAAATGGGCCTTATGCTCTTATAACGACTGCTGTTTCGGCTGATCTGGGGACACATAGCTCATTGAAAGGCAATGCACGGGCGTTGGCTACGGTGACTGCAATCATCGATGGAACGGGGTCGGTTGGGGCAGCAGTAGGACCACTTCTAACAGGGTATATATCAGCTCAGAGCTGGAGTGCGGTTTTTACAATGCTGATGGGTGCAGCTCTGATAGCTGGTTTGCTCCTTACAAGGCTTGTGGTCTCGGAGGTGAGCACGAAGATTCAAGAATCACGGGCACAAGAGAATTCGAGGTCAAGTCATCCACCTTTGGAAGTGTGATCGATCGAGAAAGGTTCACAGATTTGGGTTTTTATTTTGTGCTAAAAAATGATAAGCATCACCGTTGCTAGATAAATGGAAGGGTGAGTGGCTTTGAGTTTGAGTTTCTTGATTGTATAATTCAATGTTTGGTACATGCCCCGCATGTGCCTAACTTGTATCTGAGGTGAACCAGCAGATCTGTCTCGACTTCAAATGAAATCAGTTTCAATCACATTTATACAATTTCTTAAAATGTAATTTTATCTGCACGCAATTTTTATATTAATGCACTCTTTCTAACTTGGATTGCCACTACGTACCCAATGGAATGGTGCATTTGGCAGAATTGCTACGAGTCTTGTTCAATTTTTCCCCCTCATCCAATGTTATTCAAATTCCGACAATCTCGAAATTAAATTATTTTTTTGCACCACTAAAAACTTTGAGTGCCATCTTGGTTGACGAGGTGGAATTTATTGTGTCGCGATGCGAGAAAAATAAGTTTTTTTTTTTTTTGGGAGAAAAAAAAAGTCATCAAGACATGAGGAAACAGTCGAGGAGAACAATCATCAAGAGTATATGAAGGTACCGTTTGGTTCAAGTACTTCTAAGTACTAATATAAATAGTCCTATCATATCATTTGTTTTGTACAAGTATTATTCATCTCGATCAATCAAATTATTAATTATTTATTCCACATCAATCAAATTCGTAATAATTTATCTCACATCAATCAAATCAATAATATAAAATTACGATATTACCCTTAATAAATAATATTATTAATATTTTCAACAAGGACAAAATGGTAATATCATATTATCTCAAATTTAATAAATCAAATCAATTAAATCAAACACTATATTAACTATCATTTTTTATTTATTTTATTATTACAAAATATTACTTATCCTCATATTATATATCTCATACCATGAACCAAACGATAACCAAAGATACCATCTATCAAGATTATTGTTCTAAGATTCCAAACACCGACGTTGTCTAAAGACACGTAGACTGCAGTCCACCCTACAGCAAAAACCTTAAATCGAACGACAGATGTTAGAGAAGAATTAGAAATTTGAATGCAAGCTCCAGCCTTTCCTTAAAAAAAAATATTTCAAATTATATTTATCTTGGACAATGGACATATTTAAAATCTACTACAATGACTAATGAAACTGCTTGATTTTATGAAGTAAATGTGAAACTAATTTGAATTTTATTCATATAAATAAAAATAGAGACAACCACGATCACGGCATATTTTCCCTTACCCGATTGAGGTTGAACAAACGAAGTAATATTTTAAAAAATACTTATCTTTTTAATTATTACAAGTTCCAATTGATATAACAATTGGATTATTGGAGTTAACATGTTATTAGTCTAAGATTTATCTTTTTAACCATAAGAATTCTTTATGGTGCAGTATGAGATAACGAAGCATGAGAATCTTATTGGAGTTGGGATCCAAACGAAACTCAGACTTTCATTACTTGGATCGTATTCACGAATTCGACCTATAACGGGCATGAATTTTTAAAGTAATGACACAATTTCCAAATAGTTCCTAAATTAAGGAGATTCCCCCTCGACGCTGCTCATTCACCCATTAGTGCTAAATGCAGCATTTAACTTCAAAAACAAAAAAATAGAACGGCAAACTTTCACCATCAATTCAGGGACACCAGGTCAAACGAGATACTAATGCAATGAAACTGCCAACACAAAAATGTCAAAGCCAAAAAATGTCATACATCTCAGTCAACATAATCAAATCAAAAGACGGATTTTGCCAAAATAAGTAATTTGCCCATGTAATAATTGATAGGTCGAGTGCCCATCCAAACTAATACCCAAGCCTATGCTACAAGGGTGCTGGCAGTGGTGGACTCGCTGCAAATGGAGAGTTTTAAAAGTAAGTCACAAAAGATTACTAGTTACAAAGAAATGTTAAATGAGATGTTCCAACATGAAATTCACGAGTAGGATGTATAAATGTGGGAAAAAAACCGAGAATTCTATAGTACACAGACGAATAAATAGTCTCACATGAAATACATGGCTAGGCATGGAAAAGCGAATACGAAAGAAGTTCGAGCATTCAAATGATTAGGAAATGATGAAACTTCACACTTACCACTCACCAGTCTCAGTATAGATACAATCAATAGTTCAATTTAACCACATCTCAATCAATGGTGAACCTTGAGGTTTGCCAATACTTCTTGCTATGGAAGAAAACCAACACAGATTCTTTTATGAAAAATTGCAGAGCAGGATAACAATATTTTTGGACATGCAAATTACTCTAAATATCATCCTTAACAAAAACATGCTAGCCATACCGCTGGTCTTTATACTAGCAGAATCGTAATAACTACGAATAAGTTCAAAGATAAGTAAATGAAAACGATGGCAATAATTTCAATATGGTAAAATGAAAAATAGAGGAGCAGGGATTTACTATTTCCAAACAGGTGGGAGCTTCTTGGTTTTCTTGTAGTACCGTGCCAAACGGTGAATCCTGCTCTCAACCAAAATCAGCCTGAATTTGGAGTCCTTATCCTTCCTGTTCCTCTCCAGATGCTTCCTGATGGCCACTGCTTTCTTGATCAAATGGTAAAGATCTTCCGGAATCTCCGGGGCAAGACCTAAAGGTATCACATTATCATTTTCCCCAATAATCAAACTTCTAAGGTAAACTAATCACATTTAATTTTTCAAGAAATTTCGGAATCAATAAGAAGAAAGCAAAATTTATTATTACCGTGGGCCTTGAGAATACGTAGAATCTTGCTACCCGTAACGCTTTTCACCTGAGCGATACCATTGGAATCACGAAGAATCACGCCGATCTGTGACGGAGTCATTCCTTTCTTCGCGAACTTGCATATATTGTCTTCCACCTTAAATAATAAACAAAACAAACAAAATAAAAAGTCCGTCCATAATTATAAAAAAAAATGGACAAAACAATTAAGAATTTCAATCGAACAATATACATCTTGGGAAGAAATTTTGAGCCAACTAGGAGGAGTTCTCTTGTAAGGCAGGGCTGAGGCAGAAATACCCTTGCTGAAATCAAACAAAACATAGAGAAAACACTAAATAGGATGCTAGGACAAAATATTCCAAGGAAAGGGAATAAACTGGTCAATTGAGTTACAGAGATTAATGGATGATAAGTACCCGCGGCTGTGCATACGACCCATGGTGGCGGTGGTAGCGCTGCCGCGTGTTCGCCGACGAAATTTGAGACTCTGGAAAGCAAAGTGCAAGCACACAGAAGCCCGGCTGCTCTAAGTCGATTCCGCTGACTAGGGTTTTATTTGATATTCGATTTTAATTAATATTCAGTTTATCTGGGCCAGCCCAATTAGCTTCTTCAGGGCTGGATTTCATCGAACAAGATTTTTTTATTTAAAATATTTTATTTTTTAAATGAAAGGAGAGAAAGATGGCTCGAATTCTAGGTTTAATCAAACCGAACCGTTCATTTCGTTAGGTGGAGGGAAGTGATGGTGAGTTTAGATTTAGAAGAAGAGTAAAATTGAAAAAATAAGATGGATTAAGAGTGTAATAAATAATCCTAGGGGGAGAGGAGTGATTATTTTATCATAGTTGATATAACTTAATCATTCATAGGAATGATTGACTTGATTAAATAAAAAACGTACCAAACATGATATTAGGTGAGTTAAAAAACAATAAACCCACCTAATCCCTCCGACCAACATTGCCTTAGAGTTGTGCACTGTACCATTTAATCATAAGCCGAATCGATTTTCTTTATAATAGTTCACCATAATAATCAATAACTAATAAATATCTTTTTCCAAAAAATAAATTTTACACGTTACCGAACGTATTTAGAATATAAATATAAATTTGAGCAATAATTCCATTTCGTGAGAAAAACGATTTACGCAACTCGGTGCAACAAGAATCGACTAGGGTTCAGTTCAAAACACAAGATGTGGCGAATAGATCAGGAAATAGGAAACAGTGTTCACAACATTCAGGTGCCAATTAACTGTACACCCTAACACACAACACCACCAGATGGAGTTGAAATACTACTAAAATATCTACCGAACAATCAATCATGGTTTCACTAGGGACCCCTTAAAAACATCCAAACATTGCAAGTTTTATGAGCCAATGACATAAACTAAGATTCCTGCTCCAGGTGAATGATCAGCGCAGCCAGGAATCGAGATAACCTGCAAGAACGATGCACTGGAATCAGATACTAAAGCAGTCATAAATAAATTAATTAAAAGCTACAACCACGGTCCACGCCAATACGCCATCAGAGGGTTGAGGTAGAGATTGGGATATGAGAACTTAGGACAAATGAAACTTCAAGGAGATTTACGGTTGTTGATTTTCAAAGTTGCTCACACAATTCTCCACATAATTAATGATACTCTTGCATTAGGATTGAGGGTTAACAGAAAGGACAAAAGTGAATAAGAGATTAAGCTTCCAAGGCCCAAGCTGAAGGCCAGCCTTAGACTTCATCATTCCAAACTCTGTATACCTCGATCCGAATTCAATTTTTTGTGAAAAACTCCTGTTTGGTTAATGGGTGTTTAAATTGCCATCTCTAGTTTTGTGTCATTGCCAAGTGGGTGAGAACACCATTTGATATGGTAGGCATTAAAATCAACCTGGTTCACCGGCCCCAAGAATACTGGAATGCATGAATACTCAATCTGACACAACTTGTCATTCACAAGGATAGAGATTTGCCTTTGGAAAACATAATTTATAGTTCAAGGGCATAAGACACATCAAGGCTCCAAGTAGGTATTGGAGCCTGAGATAAAGCGCAAGGCAAAAGGTTGGGCAGATAGAGAAGAATTCTTCATCAAATTCAGATATGATCACGTAAGCTGTGAATTACACAAACCAAAAATTAAAACTTTAACCCACCAAGATAAAATCGTTATGCTTCTCACACGTCATAAATAAATATTGCACCTAAAATCAAATTTTAATCAATAAAACCAAACTAATTCAAAAGGTGAAATAATATATTAAACTAATATGTTTACGTAAATAGAATGATAAAAGATTTAGAAGTGAGAAAGCTCGGTAGAAATAATAATTACCACAGTAGTTTGTTCTTGCATGATATTTAAACTTGGTAACACACTCAGGTAAATTCTTTTCCACTCCCCTTATACCAAAATGGTGTAAGAAGCTTTTTTTCTCATATATTTTTTGCGACTAGAGTGTTTGTTTTAACAACAATTCATAAACGCAAGTTTCTTAAGCAACAGATCTTCAAGAATAGTTCTATTTCATGTATTCTGACAAAGTAGAGCATTCAATACACAAGCTAAATCGTAAGTAATATCCTAAATCTAATAAATTAGACAATCGAATCCTAATAAATACCTGGTTAACTTCTTCTTGCATCACAAATGATTTATGTAACCCTTAATAATCACTTGTGAAACGTATAATCAACTTTCTCAATCTCACATAGAATCCTACAAATTTATAGAAATCAAAACCAACCGAGACATTCCTCATACCTAATGAGAAAGGAATAAAATCTATTATTCGCCGATAAATAATAAACAACGTACAAAAAACTAGTTAAATTAAAAGCATAAACCTTGAAGTCAACAGACCAAACAGTTTAACAAGTTTCCTCAAACCCGCGAATCTTCTTTTCACAATCTAGCATAAGCATTCAATAAGCAGAATTGCAAGTTGCAACAACTAAAGCATCACCGGGTGAAACACAACTTACTTATAATAATGACCCAACAATCACGTAGAAAATACACAAAGAAAAAAGGAAAACAACCGCCAATGGTGTAGCCGCAAAAATAGAAAGATAAAAAACGTCACCTATTCACTTAGCAACCATGCGAGCGATGAAGTCCTCGTACCGGATCTTGCCATCAGACCCGACATCAACCTCACGGATCCATTCATCGAACTCAGCAGGCTCCAGCTTCTCCCCAATGTTGGTGAGGATATGCCTGAGATCCGAAACCACGACGTACCCAGTACCGTCCTTATCGAGAACTTTGAACGCGTCGCGAAGCTGGCGATCAAATGGCTCAGGTTTCAAATGCTTGGTCATGAGGTCTAGGAATCTAGGGAAATCGAACGGAGCATTGAGCTTCTCCTCAGCGATTATTGACTTCAGCTGGGCCTGAGTAGGGTTTCCGCCGAGAGATCGCATCAGGATCCCGAGCTCCGAGGGAGCGATCTTTCCATCGCCGTCGGTGTCGAAGAGATTGAACGCTTCCTTCATTGCCGATGCCTGTTCGTCCTTCAGATCTTTCCCCATTTTCCGCGATGAGATGAGAATTTCCCTTCCTGAATTTTCTCTGTTGTGTTGCTGGTTCTTTTTTTAAAAAAATTCTGACAATTTTGAATTTTGTTCTCAAATGGAGGGGTTTTAATGGGATATAGGAAAATTTAGGGGGCTGAATGTGATCAGAATTTGTCTTTAGGGCTTGGTCTTGACCATGGCCTCTTATGTCTACCCAATCAAATTGGGACCAAGATCACGATGTCCTCCGAACTCGACGAAAAATCCGATATTCGATTTAGATTAAAGATAATACGGAGAAGATGACATATAGAAGATTTTTTATATGATTAAATAAATGAATAATCTAGAATGAAGATTTTCGAATATAGGGATAGATGTTAGTTTTAAAAATCTTACTCATACTCGACCCGAATATCTGATTAAATTAATATATATATATATGATTTTTTTGGACTATGATGTTGATTCTAATAGATTTTTGTCGAATGCTATTAGTTAAGTGAAATTAATAAATTTATTATTATAGAGTTGATGTTATTTTTTTGGATAATATTGTTAGAATAAATTGTTTCTAATATTTTGTTATTTTTTTTACAATGTTTAATTTGATAATTTTTTTTATTACTCTCAAAAATTTATTAAATATCTATAATTTATTTGAAGTAATTTAAATTTGAGAAAATACTATTATAATTAACAATAAGACAATTGTATAGTTTATGAATATTCAATCATCCGACGGATATGAAAACGATGATAAAGACGAAATTGAATATGTAATAACGATTATCATAATAAATGAGAATGGAACATAAAGAATCGCATCCAAACCACTCATATTCATCCCTAATTGGGACATGAAATTATATCATAGTGCTATTAAAAAAATATATATATAAGTAATATAATATTTTTAAAATGTATTTGAGTTTACAAAATGGAAAAAAAATTCTAAATTTGTTAAACGAAATAAAGAAATTACAAGCATGGCCACGTCCCGTGATCGATACCGCGTGTCCTCTTTTCTTTTAAATGGAAATTTCTATTTTTTGCGATAAAGCCAACGATATCTCCCTCTTGTAGTTCTAGGTAATTGAAGGTTGTCGCGGGGGATGGGGAACGCGTACTGTATGTTGTGTGGGTGCGTGGATCAGGCAAGCGTAGGCGTGGTGGAGAGATGGGGGCGGTTTGATCGCCTTGCTCAACCGGGGTTCCAATTCTACAACCTCTTGGCCGGAGAATGTCTCGCCGGGGTCCTATCCACTAGGATTAATTCTCTTGATGTCAAAATTGAGACCAAAACAAAGGAAAGTAATCTCGTTTTCACACATGTCTTAGAGAAGTAGCACGTGCGTGATTATTATGATGAGAAGGGCGGAGTCGTTTCTGCGACTCTGTTTTCTTCCGGTCCTGTTTATCCTTTTTTTTCTATGTTGCGTGAGCTTGAATTTCTCGTAACTTTGTGCAATTTTTATTACGTGTGTGGATTTTCAGGTTTGTTTGAGCAGGATTCACTTGCATTACAAATTGTTGGTCCCATGACAATTTGAGATAATAAATATGAAGACGCTTTTAAAACGCGATCTTTGAATTTCTATCCGAAACTTCCGCTGCACAAGTAGCCTACCACCACTTTGTCTGCTCATCCATTTAATGCACATTTAACATATTGCCGACACAAATGAGTTAGATCTCAAATAATTCAACTCCATAAACCCCGAGATTCCAGTTAAAAGAAATAAAAATTTGGTCTTTAAATATGATATGCCTGGCAGTTTGGGTATTCTGTTGTGTTTATCATAATGTTTGCATAGTTGATTCCCTTGTGGCTGGGCCCTGAGTTGCCTATACAAGATTTATACGTAATCTGATAATTGTTACCTTCAAATTAAGTTATGCTTCCCCATATGGCATATTCTTTGACTGCTTAATTTGAACGGATTATTAGCTTTAAGGTAATTAGAGATGTCAACTTAGTTTGCCATCATATGGCTTGTTAAATGCAAGAGTTGCATAGGTGATGTTTATGCAGTCAAAATCAAGATTTTGAATTGAGTGTGCATGTTCCACTCTCAGAATATCACATTATTCCATTCTGCAGGATAATGTCTTTGTTCAAATGCATTGCACAATTCAATATAGGGTAATCAAGGAAAATGCTGATGATGCTTTCTATGAGTTACAAAATCCTAGAGAACAGATTCAGTCATACGTATTTGATGGTAATTTATGTAAATTTATGCAATTAATTTCTTGCTCTATATTTTCATGTTTTATTTTTTTCCTTTTGCTTGTACAAGTGTTAGTTTTCACCAAATTTTTTCTTATGTTGTCTCTGTTCATGCTACTAGTTGTTCGAGCTCATGTTCCAAGAATGACTTTGGATGAGCTTTTTGAACAGAAGGGTGATGTTGCTCAAGCTGTTTTGGAGGAACTTGAGAAGGTATTTTTTGATAAAAAGTGGACAATAGGGTGACTGTGGCAAAACTTTAATATTTAATCCTACTTTGAATTCCCAAATGTGGTCTTCAATTTCTTTTTTATTAAAAAAACTTGTGATTGGAAGGAACTTTTCTATTTCGGTGTATATTTATATTTAAAATTTTGGATTTGAAGGAACTGTTCTGCGTGTGTGTGTGTATAACAAAAAAAATTGGAATCTTCTGGCCAACCTTTGTTTCTCAGCTCCACGAGGAAGTTTATGCATGTGTTAACGTGAATATCCCCTGCATTGTGAAGTATACCGGGGACTGTTTCATACTGAGAGAAACAGAAAAGAAAATAACAATTTTAAGTTCAGAAAAGTTGAAAAGGGAGGAGGAAAACCCGCACGAAGAAAGAATAAGTTCAGAGACTGTTACATATGTTTGATAATCTTCTTAATTAACCTGCTTATATATCAAGTTGACACTTAAAAGTTAAATACATTGACGTTATTTTTTTTGTTCCATTTCATTCTTTGTATGTCGAATGATGCACACATGTGGGATTTGTAGTACTTATGAGATCCAGCTTTAATACAACTACATGTGTCAGGTGATGGGAGCATATGGATATAACATTGAGCATATATTGATGGTTGACATCATTCCGGACGCCTCAGTACGCAAAGCGATGAATGAGATAAATGCAGGTTACTCTCAGTTATATCATTGTCCCTTGCATTTTTAACTTTTCAGACAGAACATGATCGACACAACTAGACTGTCCATTTAAGAGCGCACGTGTTGCTAAGTGCGCATTCACTGTTTTGTTGTACATGGTTTTCTTCTTGACGCTGCTTGGGCATCTATTGTGATTTTGGTGTGGTTTCTCTGAGTTTGTAGCCTTCTGTTATATTTGCAAATGATCTTCATGCTTTCTCATACTCTGCTCAAGTCTTGATTGGTTAGACCAAGATAAATTTGATGTCCTCTGGTTCTGAAGGGGACATTTCATAGATATTTAAGTGAGGAAAACACTTGGGATGGCATTGTAAAGATTTTAATGCAGGTTGTAGGCATCGACCATGGCAATTTATGTTGTCGATGTTTTTGATATAGTACTGCATCCATATAGGATGTGTAATGCCGTTGATATTACTATATACATGATATAATCTTGTGGGAGCTACATATTCACATTTCAGAATGAAATAGAATGTTGAATTATGATGCTTTCAGAATTGATTTCCAAGTTTTAATGTCTCTTGTTCACATTTTAGTTACTTTTGAAAAAAAAACAAGGTGATTAATAGCCTAAATCCATCCATTTCATCTAAACTTGTACCTGTCTTGTTTTTCCTTACTTTTCTCCCATCTACAAATGGATGGTTTATTTATTTTTATTTTCACCGCAACACGGGGATAAAATGTTTATGTTCTATGATAGCGCAAAGAATGCAACTTGCTAGTGTATACAAAGGGGAGGCAGAGAAGATTCTTCAAGTCAAGAAAGCAGAAGCGGATGCTGAAGCCAAGTATCTCGGAGGAGTCGGTGTCGCTAGACAAAGGCAGGCAATTACAGATGGCCTTAGAGAGAATATCTTGAATTTCTCCCACAAAGTAGAAGGCACGTCGGCAAAAGAGGTCATGGACCTTATCATGATCACTCAATACTTCGACACTATCAAAGACCTGGGAAACAGTTCCAAAAACACTACGGTTTTCATACCCCATGGTCCTGGTCATGTTCGTGACATTGGCGATCAGATACGCAATGGTCTGATGGAGGCAGCAAGTGCACAGGTGAATGTCGAATAATCTGACTAGTTTGTTTTCCCCATGTTTCTCAAAAGACACTCCTACGGTATGTCATACAATAGGGCATTTGAGCTTTTTTTAATAAAAAATACTATAAAAATGTTGACAATGGTTGCTTAATCTGTGTTAAAAATGTAGTTATTGGCTACTTTCAGATTTTGTTGTGTAAATTTGTCAAATAACTCTGATGTTTGGTGGCCTTTACCAAAGATTCGGTAGTCGGATTTTGTTTTGGTGTTTGTATTACCATCAATAAATTTTGTTTATTGCATATAACCGTGGATTAAATGATAAAATCGTGCTTTGTCTAAACGCTTTTCGTAATAACTCATTCATAAAATTGTTAATTGCTAGATGAATGCATTAATAAATGATTCGTCATATTACATGATTGAGTTTACCCACCCGTCAATTCTTTTATTAAATATACGGTAAACATCAAAATATTTGAAGATGCATGCTGGTATCACGAAGTTAGACGTTAACGAGGATATATGAACGCCAAAATCAGCTCGTGCCCAAGAATTGAATTTGGTGCGATGGAATTAGTTTGCACAGTGAAGGCAGTCCGCTCTACCCGTCTACCTAAGTTTGGCATTTTTGTGCAATGTTCCCAGGAAGCAAACTTCAATCAGCAATAGGCAGCAGCGCAATCCACTACTTAGCCACAAGCTATGAAACAGACATAACTTGCGAAAGTAGTAAAAATAAACAAACCAAACATATTTATGCACGGTCGATATTCATATAATTACTCAAGTCTACTTTACCCCAAGATGCTAAGGCACGCATGCGGTCATTATAGAGTATAGAATCAAGACGTGCGTCTCAATTCGAGGAATCACAAAAAAAACAATACACGAAGTACAAATATTTGACAAATTTTCGCCACAAATCATCCAACATCTACAAATCATTGAATGATATAAAACAAATATTACTTGGTCTGTAACCGAAAATGAATAATCGTATCTCAAATTTCACCTCACACAATCCACTATGTCAAGGTGTGCTAAGAACATCTTGAGCTTAACGTGCATCAAAGGCTCATTGCTTCGAGACCAAGGTGTGCATTGTATTGAGACACAAGGGCTGAGCTCTCTATTCTTTGAGCTTTGTACCTTTTTAGTGACTTGGCCTATCTATGGTATTAACAGTTCTTGGCGCATTAACATGAGCAAGAAAATCACAGGTTTTCAATGACGTAACAAGCCAGCAGCAAAAAAAAAAAATAAAAATTTTACCTGGCAGCTTCCATGTTCAAACTCAGGGTTGACATGACTTCACAAAGGAGCGGATTCGATTGTGGATTTCTTTGAATTGACTGCATTCTCATCGGATGGCTAAGTAAGTGGAAGAGTCACTTACAGCTGAAGCTTATACAGGAATGTTGCATTGCAGGATATAATCGATCATTGAATGTAAACCGAAAAGGTTTACCTTTCTGGTATTCCATTCTAATATTAGAATATTGAAATATTATCAGTTTCTGATTACTGAACTACACCACTCCCAAAACTGTAACTCAATTTTTTTGAAAAAAGGTGATATGCAACTCGACGTCTATAAAAACATCACCACTCCATTCGAACCATGGCACACTTGCCTTTTGGCACCAATAACACAAATTCCACAATGTCTTACACAAGAGCTTTACAGCTTTCCACAACTTGACGTATTCTTTTCATAACCACAGGAATGTCCTTTTTACTTATTGTCGTAAAACAGACTCTGAACCATCCAGGTTCAATACAATGGCACGCGGATCCAGGAGTAACATTAATCTTTGCAATACTTAAAAGCTTATGCCACAGATCAAGCTCCCCTTTCTCATTGTAAGGACTAATCAATCTGCTCATATCTACCCAACAGAATAAACCTGCACTGGTTTTTGAGCATTTAATACCGAGGTCTCTCAAACCCGCGACAAATAAATTATACATTTCAAATATTCTCCTCCTATTTTCCTGGGTGTACTCCCTGATAAACCTTGTATCTGAAAGCATTGATACTAGGAGCTTCTGAGTAGGAGTTGAAACAGAAGAAAATCTAGCCAATTTCCTGGAAGCAGCCAGAACATTTTCATTAAAGGAATATATAACCCCAACCCTGAAGCCCGGAATTGAGAAGTTTTTGGACAATCCATGTATAATGTGAACCCTATCTTTGTCAGCATCTTCTGAATCAACTATCTCGGCCATGCTTACAAACTCGTCATTTCCATATGTTGAACCTGCAAAAATTTCATCTGATATGATGTGGATGTTCCTTTCTCTGGCAAAATCTAGGAGATCATAAAGCATGTCTCTTTTCAGCATATTCCCAACAGGATTTGAAGGATTGGAAATGAGTAATCCACGGACTTTTTGACCTCTTTTTCTTGCCTGATTAAATGCCTGGTCAAGAGCAGTGATGCTCAATGTGAAGTCATCACAGCTACGACAGTGAACAGGGATTAGCTCAACTCCCGTTCTCCATCTCATGTCCCTATCAAAACTTTAGAAAGAAAATAGTAGTTTACTTCTTATGCCTTGAGCAAAAAGGAGCGACCGAAAAAATGCAGCATAAATGATGAGGAACAAAAGACGAAACATGTATGGTAATGAAGCTATCCAACAAAAATCACAGAATAAAAGAAATTTTGTGGCGGTTAAAGATCATATCCAAGATAAAAATTTACATGCATACCCAGGATAATATGGTGCAGGGACAAGGAATGCATTTCCAGGGTCAGCCAGACAAAAACTGAGTATTTCAAGTGCAGGAGTTGCACCGGATGTTAAAATCATTTGTGATGGGTCAAATGATGCAGTTTTTCCCATTACATCAGTCATGAAACCAGCCATCGCCTGCAAAATAAATGTACATTTTCCCTTCAAACACAAGTGTGTAAAATTTAGGAAAGATTAATTACAACACCAATTAGCAAAGGTGAGGTTCAAGAGGAAACAATTATAAGTCTACCAGCTGAAATGTGGAACAGGAAAACTGTGTAGAACGCTGGTATCAAACAGAATTTAGTTAAGAACATGTTCGTAGGTACTAACTGGCAGTCGGAATAGGTACTGAATTCGGTATGCTTATGTACAAGGAAATAAGAAAGCAAAACCAGAACAATGAGCCTAAGAAATTATCAGCAAACAAATTCGTATGCATGTTTAAAAAAAGCATTCCACATTTTACCACTTTCAGCTCCATCAATCCATCTGAAGGCTTGTACGTGGAAATTCCACTTATCCCTATACCGCAATCCCCGATTCCGAGCACAGAAATACTCAAATTTTCGGAGAGCCACTTCTCAATTAGATCCAACGACAACTGAAAAAGACGAAGTAACCAAAAAATGTCGGAATCTGTAGAAGCTCTCAATTTCCATTTACAAATGAGACAGTAATACATAACAGAATTGCATGTGAGTACCCTATTTTCTGACAATCCGAGCTGGATAATCCCATCAGGATTATGAATTTCATCATACGGATTTTCCCTCACACTATCCAACCCAATATAGTAAGGCGACTCATTAGGTTTGGCTATGGAGCTCGCCCGAGCAGAGACGTCGACGCGTCCCATGGAACCACGCGTCAGCAAATTGGCGCGCGAAGACGAGCGGGGTAGCTCGGGAAGGTTGGGCGATGACGTGGAGGGCGACGGGGGATTCGAGGAGGAAGAACCAGGTGCGGAGCGGTGTCGCTTGAAGTAAAATTGGACGAAATATAACAAAGCGCATGGGATGAGTGAGCCGAGGATGAGTCCGCCCCTGCCTTGAACTACTCCTTGCAAGGGGACAATGAGCCTCATTCCGGTCTGAATCGGGTTTCGTGTTTCGTCTTCCGGTGTCGTATTGCGGCTTTGGGTCATGTGAACCGCCGATTAACCACGGCGGAGGAGTTAAGGATTGGGCGGAAGGTTTGGTGGTGGCGTCGTTTTTGGGCCTTTGGCTGAGCCAAAGACGCGATCCTATCTGTGATAAATTTTGCCGAGGTTGCCATTCGTGACAAATACTTACACGTGAAAATATATACTCTAGTATGGAGTATATGTTATATTATATATAAAATGATTTTTTTGTACCAAAAAATTGAATATTAATAGATCTATATTATATTATTAAGTGTGAGTAATTACCGAACACCAAAATATTTAATTTCATAATTATCCTTCTTATCATACTAAAACCTCCACAAATCATTCCATATTTTACATAGAAAAAAATCTAAACAAAACTTAACAACTCTTCTAAATTGAAAATAATTTTGTATTAATTGTTTAGTATTATTGGATCAAATTAAAAATAATAATAACACATACAACGTGTGTGCATCTTTAACTAGTCTTTATTAAACTGATGTATGCATAATTGGAAATTGTGATGTCGTATTTTGGGGAGGATAAATTTTTCCTTCACTTCCTTGCTTTAAAAAACTCCCAAACAAATTTTTTTAGAATCTTCCGTCCAACTCTTTTTTTTTTCTCTCCAACCGAAACCTTAGTCGAGCGGTCTCTGTTCGTATATCATACGAACACACGATTACTTCAAAAAATTTAGAAAATTTGATTACAACACGATAAGTGTTGATGAGTTACGAGACTATTATTACTGTCACCGTGGTAAATGCAAGAAGTACTTTTATCAGCTAATGTTTGGAAATATCATATAAAAAAAAATTATTATTTTCGATAGAAGCAACAACTTTCACTCGTACTTGCATCTAGAGTAAATGTGCTAAACCGATAGCGCATGGTGGAAAAAAATTGAGGATAATGGATTAGCGCAAGGTAAAGCAAAATCTCTCCATTTTCAACACTCGACCAAAGATGACAACCATAGACTATAAATGACTATAAACTGCAGCAAACAACCTTTTGGGGGATATTTGTGCCATGTTTATGACTCTGGATCAGCATTGTGCCATCCTTTGGCACATGGTGGTATGCTCATAAATTCATCGAATTCTTTAACGTGAATATCACAGCAATTCCACTGCATGTCAAAAGGAAAGAAGATATCATAAGTGTGTTGCCCATGTGAATGGATGACATATTCAGAAGACATAATCACTTGTAATTTGCCAGTTGAGGTGGGTGAATGGTTACACAAAAATATATTGAATTAGAAACAGTAGTGTTAGAAGGTAAATCGTAAGGGTTCGGGTAAGTAAGAGGAGATAAAAGAATATAAACTTAAAGATAAGAAAAGAGTCTAACTTCAGCCGGAGAACAATAAGTAAGAGGAGCCATGTTACCAATCCCAACTTTTTTTTGCAGAAAAACCTATCTATAAATGATGTCGACGATGACGACAAAGAGTAACTAGAATGCTCGGTAACAAAATTTAATAATGAGAAAACACAGGCAACTTGTATTCATACCCCTCTCATTCGGTCATGAAAAACTGCTGGTCCTGGATGGTAACTGCAGGCTTCCTCGTGATTATCCTTCTCTTTAAAAGTTTTTCCACATCCTTTGTTTTTACAAATCTGGGGTTGATTTATGTCGACAATTTTCTTAGGTTTAGGGGGTTGGGCATACTGCAACGTTCGATTACTTTCACTAGGAGCATCTAGCACAGAATTGGATACTTTTGAGTTCAATGCTCGAGCTTGTGAACCTGACGAGGATCAAAAGGAAGGTGAATGTTAACACTAGTAGCATAACCTAATCTAAACTCAACCACTTGATTATATCACAAATCTACATATAAAAGTCGTGTTTTATTGGCTTTCTGCTAATTATTTAAATGAAACAAGTAATTCTTATACGCAAATAATCAGCCTCCAGTTTTGAAAGAAGTCAAATCACTACATAAAAGGCCTACCATGGTCGGAGCAGAAAAATCCTTGGCGGCACCTTGAACAAGAATCTTTAGATGATGAATTGACTGTGGCACTCGTTTCATAAACTGGTTGTTTTGGAGTTACAGCTATCGACGCCTGCACAGGTTTCTCAGTTGTGTGCTTTCCTGTCTTGCAACTTTAGACGTGACAACAATCAGTTTCGAACAATATACAATAGATAGATCTCTCAATGAAGCAAGCTGGCAGAGTCTATCAATGCAAAGAAGAATGAAAATGAGCAGACCCACCATCTTTAATGAATGGGAAAAATATTCCTAAACAGAATATTGAACATGAACGCCATTCACGATTAGAATTCGCAAAAAATTAGCATCCCTTCAGAAAACATGGATCCCTTCCATATCTTATAGATATAACTTCCAGAAAATTAGTTATCAAATTCAATACTATAGGATATGTACATAAAACTCAGAGCCCAGAAACATCTTGAAAGAAAATTGAGTGAAGCATTCATCCGGTAAAAGAAAAGACAGCCAAACCTCAAGCAAAGCTCACGCCATCACACATAAATATTGGACACTAAAATTTTTAACTTTTAAAATGCACACGCAGCAAGAAGGAAAAGCTACATACCCTGGAAGCGCTAGAAATAGACTAAAATCGTGACTTCTTTTCTTACAACAGCTCCACTCTTTCATCCCATCATGAAATTTTGGCTGTTAAAGACACTTCTGTGATTAATTTTAGAAATTCAGAAAAAGGCAGTTTTATCAACTCGTCAAGGGAGAAAGTCAGAGAAAATGTCACTTACACCCTAGTTTAAGAGACGGGCCCCGGTTGAAGCATGGCACATACCATCAGGAGACGTTAAATTCGTGATTATCAAGAAATGTAAGGTAATAAATATATTTCATAAGCTGGAGATCCATTTAAGCTTCCAAATCATTGACAAGTTAGACAAGTCATGACAATAATGTATAATAATTAATAACATGAGCAGTTAATCAAACAACCCTTTCTGCGGACATCTCATTCGTTATTCTATGTTTTTCCTTGGAATCAGCTTAGTGATTATCCTCACCACTGTACTGTCTGTATATATGTATCAATCATTATTACTTTCTACCATCTAGATAAAACCGAAATAACACAAACTAATTGATCATAGATATATACAGTAAAAAGATTAGAAAATCTGTCCAGGCAGAAAATACTTCCATAAAAGCATTGCATTCTCCAATTAATTAAAACTTAAAAATAAATTTTGCAAAACATATGCCATTCTGAACTTATCTCAAGAAAAAGGACTACCCGTTGAAGAAACAAACCGAAGTATCATTCAAGCAAGAAAATGTACATCATCAGGTAAATAAATGGAAAGCTTAAACCCTGACAAAATTCAAGTACAATTTCTGCAGCATATAAATCTTACTATCATTTGCCAACTCTACAGTCCCTGCGCCAAATCTAAAATACTCAGTAAAACTTTCACCGAAGAACTAATTCATCTGGTAACCGATCAAATCACCTCAATACGTAAATTAACCGAAAAATAAAAGAGATCCCCCCAAAAAAAAAATCTCACATACGCGAATCGAACAAGAAAGAGAGGGAAGGATTACTTACGGAATCGTGATAAGTACACGAATCTTCCTGATTGTCATCTTCGGTGAACAGTGCTTCGCATCCGATCCTTTGGCATCTAAGCTGCTCCATCCTCGTTTTAGACTTCTAGCTTTTCGGCAACTTTCGAGTGTCACATTGAGAGAGAGAGAGAGGACAGGTTTATCTCATTTTTAAAACGTTGGGTCCAACAAGTGTCAAATGAATGGGCCGGCCCAATTATAATACAGTTGGGCCATGGTTGAAATGTGATTGCTTTTAAAAAAATAAAGGATGGGTTTTTTATGCCAAAATAAAGGATGGGTTTTTTATGCAATTAGTTTATCTAAATAAAATGATGAAAGAAATCCGAAAACATATCGATAAAATAATCCAAAAATATTAAGGGAGCGTGTCAGCCTCAAGTTCTTTATTTGCTACTCAACTGATACTACCCCGTCTTCCACGAATCAGGATTTGGAATTTTTCGCTATAGTAATATACATGGCATCTGTTACATGCACTGTGTATGCCGGGATCTCATACGGCAGGCCCCCGTCGTCGGCCGCTAACAGTAAGCATCGGCGGATGGTGGCGGTGAGAGCTGAGACGGTAAACCCAGATATTCGCAAGACCGAAGATAAAGTAGTGGACTCGGTTCTCGTCACTGACCTCTCCAAACCCGTCACTGCGTATTGCAGGTATTCTTTTCGATCCAAGCGGAATTTTCTATCGTGTTTTGTTTATTTGTTTTTTTTTCTTCCCAATTTGAATTCTGATCCGTTTCATTAGCCAATAATTCATTTTTTTGAATCGATTTCATAGTAGGTGGTAGTCATTTTTCTTTATGAAGAATTGTGAACTGATTTATGCATAACAGTTCATGCTAGCTGCTAATATATTTTTTTCTGAAAAAATGATTAAGGAGTATGCATAGGTTTTAAAGGCCGAATCAGTTGGTTATTTTTGTGGGATTTTTCTGATACACCGCACGTGTTAATTCTTTGTTCTCGTCTTGTCGTGTTAATGTGATATGTGTGAGCTTCTGAAAAATCTGCAATCTTACAAGTACTGCGTCATCTCAACCAAAAAATATGGTTATATAACCTATAACGATAGTAGGTTCCGGGTATCAGTGATTCGACTCGAGGGGACGAGAAATTAATGTAATAAATTTTATATATATATATATATATATATATAT